>NC_142090.1:24557332-24742332 GCF_054644295.1 Miniopterus natalensis | reverse complement strand
TATTTGTCAATCTTGAGCTTTGCCACCAGGAAAGCAATAAAACAACTTTTACTCTTTCTATAAATAAAGTATTTGAAATGAAGCAATTTAAAATATAATCCCCATGGAACTTTAGAATAAATGGTGGCATAAGGGCCTCTGAAAATTCTCTCTTTCATAAAAGCAATGATAAAACTGACAACTTCAAAGGGCAGAATCAACTCTTTTAGAAATCTGGAAATTAGCCAAAGGTTTGTGTGCAGCAGTTCAGGGAGTGTATATTAAGGGGTGCTGGGAAGGGGGAAGCTGGGTCTTGATACTCACAGAGAACTTCATGATGTTGTAATTTGCCTATTGCTATATTATCCTGTGAAGCCCTACAGTAGATTTAAAACCAATAGGCCACACTCATGCTGAAACCAAAGAGCCTGACAGCTTCTAGAGGAGACAAAATGGGATTATAGTTCCTTTGATCTTCATACCTAAAAATTGTTATTATTTGACCAATCTGGTGGTTCTCTATAAAAGTCCACTTGCAAGTCTGTCCATTTGAACTGACTTGGAGCTTCCCCAGAGGAATAATCTTTTCTCCAGGGGTAATTGTCAGAAAACAATTACAGGGCATTGATTAACTTTGGTTGGTTTCGAGTCTTTACCAAGCTCAAACATATTCCTGGGAAGCTGCAAAGCCACACACATGAAGAGGTCTGTGTCTATGCCCAAGATAAACTTGAGACAGCCTTAAGTTCTCACGTTGCCTGACCCTGAGGCTCTGCTCAAGCAGGAAATAAAGGCAGGATTGTTACCTGACTGGCTGAATGTTGAAGGAATGCCCCAGCACACACACAGAGTCCTTCATAAGAGATTATGAGACATAGATTCCAGGCATTTAAGGAAATAAAAGTGCAATCACTAGTTGACAACTAAGCTGAGCAGAGACTTCAGTGGCTAAATATAGCAAAGAATATAGACTTTACAGAATTATTCAGAAAATATATTAAACAAACCCTAGAGAGGATTGGGGATCTGATTTCCACAACTGCTGCATTATAGTATTTAAAATTTTTAAATCTCAGGAAAAATTTTAAAACATGCAAAGAAGTTGAAAATGAGCAGTTTAAAAGACATGGTTGCCCGGCTGGGTGTGGCTCAGCAGTTGACTGTCAACCTAGGATACAGCCGATCGGGGTTCGATTCCCTGTCAAGGCATATGCCTGGGGTGCGGGCTCAATCTCCAGTCAGGAGCGTGCAGGAGGCAGCCGATCAATGACTCTCTCATCATTGATGTTTCTCTCTCTCTCCCTGTCCTTTCCTCTCTGAAATCAATAAATATATATTTAAAAAAAAAAAAAAAGACGTGGTCTTTATTTTCTAGAACAGTGATTTTCAACCAATGTGCCACACCACAATGGTGTGCCTCAAGAATTTTTAAAGCATGCAGTTCCTGACTATTAAGTCAGGGGCACTGACCTCTTTTCCCTTAATTGTCAAAAAAAAAAAAAAAAAATTACCACAGCCAACACAACAATAGGTGTCCAGTGTGAATGAATCAAAATTATACCTAGTTTTTTGTCAGATTCCCAATATATATATATATTTTGTGTGTGTGCCACACAATTTCAATAACTAGTTTTTGTGTGCAACCCATTCTCACTTTTTGTATCTTCCCTGTCTTTAAATAAAATGTGCTTTCTTGTTTCATTTTCATAAAACTTAGTAAAATCCAAAATAACCAGCTATTTAGGACTGTTCACTAATTGTTTTATAATATAAAATATTAGATTTTGAGTCTCATTTCATATCTGCAAGTAAATATTTATAATGTTTTAATTATCTTTTTTGTTGAAAGTATTACAAATGTCCCATTTTTTTGTCCCTTGAATCCATCCATCCTGCACCACCCCATGCCTTCACCACACAATTGTCTATGTCTATAAATTATGCATACATGCATATAAGTTTTTAGGTGATTCTCTCCCCACCCATCCATCCTTGCCTTCCCTCTGAAATTAGTCAGTCTGCTCCATGTTTCTATATGTCTGTATCTATTTTGTTCATTGGTTTATTTTGTTCATTAGTTTCCGCATATGAGTAAGATAATGTGATATTTGTCTTTCTCTGACTGACTTATTACACTTAGCATAATACTCTCCAGGTCCCATCATGCTTTCTCAAAGGGTAAGGATCCTTCTTTTTAACAGCTGCTTAGTATATTAAATGATGTAAATGTCAGAGAAGATGATCGATATGAATTCAGTCTTCTTGACCTTGTAGAGACTTGTTTTGTATCCTAACATGTGGTCTACCTTTGAGAATGTCCCATGTACACTTGAGTAGAATGTATATTCTGTAGATTTGGGGTGAAAAGTTTTATAAATGTCAGTTAAATCCATCTGATCTGATGTGTCATTGTTTCCTTGTTGATTTTTTGTCTGGAATATCTATCCAGTAAAGTCAGTGGGGTGTTAAAATCCCTTACTATGACTGTATTGGTGTCTATCTCTCCTTTAAGGACCTCCAGAAGTTGTTGGGGTTTTTTTGTTTTGTTTATTTTTCAGCCTGTGTGAGTTTTGTTCTGAGGTGAGTCTCTTGTAGATAATGTATATTTGGGTCGTGTTTTCTTCTCCATTCAGCTACCCCATGTCTTTTGATTGGAGCATTTAATCCATTTACATTTAAGATTATTATTGATAGGTACTTATATATTGTTATTGTATTTCTTTATGCCTATGTTTCTCTTTCTCTCAATTTCCACTTCTTATTACTATAATCCCTTTAACATTTCTTGAAATGCTGGTTGGGTGATGAAAAACTCCTTTAGCTTTTATTTTTTTGTCTTGGAAACTCTTTATTTCACCATCTATTTTGAATGATAGCCTTGCTAGATAGAGTAGTATTGGTTTCAGATCCTTGCTTTTCATTAAGTTGAATAATTCATGCCATTCCCTTCTGGCGTGCAGAGTTTCTTATGAGAGATCAACTGACAGCCTTATGGGAGCTCCTTTGTAGGTAACAGATTGCTTTTCTCTTGCTGCTTTTAAGATTCTCTCTTTGCCTTGAATTTTTGACATTTTAATTATGATGTGTCTGAGAGTGGGTCTCCTTCTGTTCTTGCTTGGGACTCCCTGTGCCTCCTGAACTTGTGTGACTTTCTCCTTGACAAGGTTAGGGAAGTTTTCTGCCATTATTTCTTCAAACAGGTTCTCTAACCTTTGCTTGCTTTTGACCTCTTCTGGCACTCCTATGATGTGAATATTGTAACATTTCATGTTGTCCTCTAACTCCCTTAGATTGTCCTCCTGTTTTTAATGTTCTTTTTTTTGTTCTTTATGGTTCTCTGATTGATTTTTTCTACCCTGTTTTCTAATTTGCTGATCTGATCCTCAACTTCTCCATATCTGCTGTTTATTCCCTCCAATGTTTTATTATTATTATTATTTCTACTCTGACATTCTTAATTTCCTTCATAGTTTCTATTTCTTTTCTCATGTTCTTGAGTATCCATATAATCAATATTCTGAACTCTTTATCTGATAGATTGCTTATTTTCATTTCATTTAGCTTTTCTTATGGAGAATTCTTTTGTTCTCTCATTTGGACATGTTTCTTTGTATTAGGTAGATCTGCTAGGACTCCCACTCTTTTGGATGGCTCCTGGTACAGGTCAATGCCAGATGCTGTTTGTGACTGGCCTTGAGTATGCTGTTTGAAGCTTTTGGCACTCCACAACTTGTGTTTCCCTCTGCTGAGGCTGGATGTATTTGGAAAGGACCAAGATATGCACCAAGATCTGCTTTTCCAAATATTGGGAACAGAAGTAAATTAGGCAAAGACTCAAAGCACCCAGTGGCTGATTGTTATTCTGCTTCTTAATAAGCCTCATGTTGTAGAAACTCCACAAGGTGGGGTGAGAGGTTTTCCATGGGTGGGGCAATTGCTTCACCCCCAGGCAAAAGCTCCTTGGACTGTAAATATCTGCCTCTGAAAGGTCCTCTGCTGTATGGGGAAATGGCTCAGCACAGGAATCCAGATAGCTCTCCTCTCAGGTCTATTCCCAAGCCAGGAGCCCTAGATTCTCTCACAGAGCCTTATTCCAGTCTGCCCTCTCCCTGCAGCTGGAGCCAAAAGTGAGTGGCTGCACATGAAACTTTGTGAACTGTCCCTTTAAGAGGGTGCCTGTATTTTTAGCCATCTCTCCTTGGCAGACAGAAACCTTGCTGCTTTTCACAGCCTTATGTTATGCCGGCACCTTTCTCAGTTCTGGTGCTCTGGGCTGGGAAACCCAGATTGGGGCGTAGGCCCCAGAGTTCTCAGTGGGAAAATCCCACAGCTAAAATATCCCTCTGGAACTTTAGCTGCTGCCTGTTGAAACGCTGCAAGCCTTCTTGCACATCAGCACTTCTGACCAGACTCATTGTGGTCTCCTCTGTGTGTCCTTGATTATGAGGGTGCTCTCCAGCTAGTCTTTAGTTGATTATTCAGGATGGTTTTTCTATAGTTTAGTTGTAAATCCATTTTGGTCCTTGGAGAGTGTTCACTGTAGCTTCCACTCAATCCACTGCCATGTTGGAATCCTCTGCAAGTAAATTTTTTAATGGAACTTATTAGGATATCATTGATTAACACAATTATGTAGGTTTCAGGTGTAGAATTATATAATACATCATCTGTATATTGCATTGTGTGTTCACCATCCCAAATCAGGTCTCCTTCCATTACTATTCATGCCACTTTTGCCCACTTCTACCTCCTCCACCATCCTTTTTCTCTCATAAACATCATACTGTTCTCTGTATGTATGAGTCTGTTTCTATTTTGTTTGTTAGCTTTTGTTCATTAGATTTGACATACAAGTGAAATCATATGATACTTGTCTTTTACTTACTTATTTCACTTAGCATAATACTCTCTAGGTCTATCCATGCTGTCTTCGAGGGTAAGATTTCCTACTTTTTATGACTAATATTCCATTTTGTAAATGTACCACAGCTTTTTTACCCACGTATCTACTGATGGGCTGCTTCCAAATCTTGACTATTTTAAATAACGCTGCAATGAACATAGGGGTGCATGTATTCTTTCAAATTAGTATTTTGGATTTCTTCAGATATATTCAAAGACCTGGATTCACTGGGTCATAAGGCAGTTTCATTTTTAATTTTTTAAGGTAACTCCATATTGCTTTCCACAGTGGCTTCACCAATCTGCATTCCCACCAAAAGTGTGTGAGTGTTCTCTTTTCTCTATATCCTCATCAGCACTTGTTGTCTGTATTTGTTGGTGGTAACCATTCTGGAAGGTGTGAGGTGATACCTCATTGTAGTTTTAATTTGCATCCCTTTGATGATTAGTTATGTTGAGCATTTTTTCATAATTCCACTGGCCATGTATAAGTCCTTCCTGGAGAAGTAACTATTCAGGTCTTCTGTCAATCCTTTAATTGGATTGTTTGTATGTGTGTTTTTAAATGTATCTTTATTGTTGAAAGTATTACAGATGTCCAGATGTCCCCTTTCCCCCCCCCCATTGACCCCATCCACCCCCTCCACCCCCTTCCCAGGCCTTCCCCTCACTTTTTTCTATCCATAGGCTATGCATATATGCATGTAAGTCCATTAGTTAATCTATTCCCACCTCCCATCCACTTCCTTCTGAAATACATCAGTCTGCTGCATGCTTCAATGTCTCTGGATCTTTATCAGTTTATTTTGTGCATTACATTCCGCATATAAGTGAGATTATGTGATACTTGTCTTTCTCTGACTAGCTTATTTTGTTTTGCATAATATTCTCCAGGTTCCTCCATGATGTCTCAAAGGGTAAGATATACTCTTTTTTTACAGCTACATAGTATTCCATGATATAAATGTACCACAGGTTTTTAATCTAGTCATCTTACTGATGGGCACTTGGGCTATTTTCAGATCTTAGCTATTGTAAATAACACTGCTATGAACATAGGGGCATATATATTCTTTCTAATTGGTGTTTCAGGATTCTTAAGATATACCCCTAGAAGTGGGGTCACTGGGTCAAATGGTAGTTCCATTTTTAGTTTTTTGAGGAAATGCCACTGTTTTCCATAGTTGTTGTACCAGTCTGCATTCCCACCAACAGTATACTAGGGTTTTTTTTCTTTATATTTTTGTCAGCACTTGTTTGTTAATTTATTGATGATAGCCATTCTGGAAGTTGTGATGTAATACCTCATTGTTGTTTTAATTTGCATCTCTCTGATGATTAGTAAGGTTGAGTATTTTTTCATGTCTCTTGGTCTTATGTTTGTCCACTTTTGAGAAGTGTCTATTCAGGTATTCTGCACATTTCTTAACTGGATTGTTTGTCTTCCTTTTGTTGAGTTGTATGAGTTCTTTATATGTTTTGAGAATTAACTCCTTATTAGATGTATTATTGTCAAACATGTTCTCCCATATAGTGGTTTCTCTTTTCATTTTGATGTTGATTTCTTTTGCTGTGCAGAAGCTTTTTAGTTTGATGTACTCTCATTTGTTTATTTTTCCCTTTGTTTCTATTGCCCTATGCAATGTATCAGTGAAAATTTTGTTCATGATATGTCTGATATTTTGCTGCCTATGGTTTTTTCTAGGATTTTAATGGTTTTATGACTTACTTTTAACTCATGAATTCATGCCAACAAACTGGACAACCTGGATAAATTGGACAAATTCTTAGAAAAATATAATCTTCCAAAACTAAATCAGGAGAAGCAAAAAACCTGAATAGGCCAGCAACAACTGATGAAATTGAGGCAGTAACAAAACAAACAAACAAACAAACAAAAACTCCTAGCAAACAAAAACCCTGGTCTGGACTGCTTAACGAGGGAGTTTTACCAAATATTCAAAGAAGAACTAACACCTATCTTCCTCAAACTATTCCAAAAGTATTGAAGAAGAAAGAACACTTCTAAGATCTTCTTATGAGACCAGCATTGTCCGAATTTCAAAAGCATATAAAGACACCACACAGAAAGAGAATTACCGTCCAATATCTCTGATGAACATAGATACTAAAATCCTCAACAAAATCTTAGAAATTGGATTCAGCAATATATTAAAAAGATGATACTCCTCCTGGCCAGTCTGATACAGTGGTTGAGCATTGAGCTATGAACCAGGAGTCACAGTTCTCACCATGACCAAGTAGGATTTATTCCAGGGATGCAAGGCTGGTACAATATTTGCAAATCAATAAATATGATACATCATATAAAAAGCTGAAAAGATTGTTTGTGTTCAGTGTTGTAAATTCTTAATAAATTTTGGATATTTACTTCTCATTAGACTTATAAATGGACATGTTATCCAACTCAGGGGGTCAGCCTTTATTTTGTTGATTTTCTTTGCTGTGCAAAAAATTTGTAGTTTGATGTAGTCTCATTTTGTCCCCCCTTGCCCAATGAGATATATCCAAAAAAAAATATTGCTATAAGAAATGTCTAAGACCTACTGCCTATGTTTTCTTTCAGGAATTTATGGTTGTGAGTCTAACATTTAAATCTTTAATCCATTTAATTTTATTTTTGTGTATGGAGAAAGAAGGTTGCTTAGCTTTATTTTTTTGCACATATTTGTGCTATTTTCCCAACACCATTTATTGAATAGATTAACTTTATCCCATTGTATGTTCTTGCCTCCTCCGTCAAACATTAATTGACCACAAATGTGTGGATGTACCTTTGGGCTCTCCAATTTCTATATGTGCGTGGTACTTGCAAGTACCATGCTGCTTTTATTACTATGGCCTTTTTTATTATTACAGCCTTGTAGTACAGTTTGATATCAGGTAGCATGATTTCTCCAACTTTGTTCTTTTTTCTCAAGATTGCTATGGCTATTTGGGATCTTTTGCAGTTTAATATAAATTTTTGGAATATTTGTTCTAGTTCTGTGAAATAACTGATTGGTATCTTGATAGGAATTCCATTGACTCTCTAGATTGCTTTGGGTAGTATAAACATTTTAATGATGTTAATTCTTCCTATCTATAAACATGGTATATATTTGCACTTATTTGTATCTTCAGTTTTTTTCTTCAGTGTCTTATAATTTCCTGAGTACAGGTCTTTCAAATCCTCAGTTAAATTCATTCCTGGGTAATTCTTTATTTTTATTATTATTTTTTATTTTTTTATCCTCACCTGAGGATATGTTTATAGATTTTGAGAGATGAGAGAGAGAGAGAGAGAGAGAAAGAGAGGGAGAGAGATTAATTGGTTGCCTCCCATAAGTATCTTGACCAAGGATCTAACTTGCAATCTAGGTATGTGACCTGTTAGGGAATGGAACCTGCAATTTTTTGATGTACAGGAAAAGCTCCAACCAACTGAAACACCTGGCCAGGGTTAGGTATTTTATTTTTTTAATACAATTTCAAATCCAATTGTTTTCTTAATTTCCCTCTCTAACAGTTAATTATTGTTGTATAAAAATGTAACTGACTTCTGAATATTTATTTTGTATCCTGCTGCTTTTTCTGTCTTCACTTATAAGTTCTAGCAGTTTTTTGGTGGAATCCTTAGGCTTATCTGTATATAGTACCGTGTCATCTGTTACTAAGGACAGTTTTAATTCTTCCTTTCTAATTTTGATGACGCTTATTTTTACTTCTTGTCTGAATTCTGTGACTAGGCTAAGACTACCAGCACTATGTTGAATAAGAGTGGTGAAAGCAGACATCCATGTCTTGTTAGCAATATTAAGAAAAATGTTTGTAGTTTTGTCCATTGAGTATGATATTGGGTGTGGGTTTGTGATACATGGCCTTTATTTTGTTAAAGTATATTCTCTTTATTCTCACTTAGCAGAGAGTTTTAATCAAAAATGGGTGCTGAACTTTATCAAATGCATTTTCTGTATTAATTGATATGATCATGAGATTTTTATCATTCATTTTGTTTACATGGTGTATTACTGAGTTGTGAATATTGCACCAACTTTGCATTCTTGTAATAAATCCCACTTGATCATGGTGTGTGATGTTTTTAATGGTTTGCTGATCCAATATGCTAATATTTTGTTGAGGAATTTAACATCTATATTCATCAGGAATGTTTGCCTATACTTTTCTTTCTTTGTAGTGTTTCTTTATTTGATTTTGGAATTAGGATGATGCTGGCCTCTTAAAATGTGCTTGGGAGCCTTCCCTCTTGAATTTTAGGAATATTTTGAGAAGTACGGGTGTTAGTTCTTCTTTGTTTGGTAAAATTCACATGTGAAACCACCTTGTCAAAAATTTTGTTTTTTCGGAATATTTTTACCACTGTTGCAGTTTCATTGGTTGTAATGTGTATATGTAGGTTTTCTGTTTCTTGTTGATTCAGTCTTGGAATATTGTATGATTTTAGGAATTTATCCATTTTGTCCAGACTGTCCAGTTTGGTGGCATATAGTTCATATATATATATATACATTATATACTTATATGTATATATACACATATATATTATATACATATATTTATACACACACACACACACATATTAATCCTCACTTGAGAATATTTTTTCCATTGTTTTTCAGAGAAGGTGGAAGGGAGAGAAAGAGAGAGAGAAACACCAGTGTGAGAGAAACACACCAATCCATTGACTCCCACACATGCCCCAACCAGGGCCAAGGATTAAGCCTGCAACTGATGTACATGCCCTTTGGCTGGAATCGAACCTGAGACTCTTCAGTCCTTGGAGTGACACTCTAATCACTGAGCCAAACTGGCTAGAGCCATATTTTCTTACCATCCATTTACTTTTTTTGTATGAGTTGTTGCTTCTCTTTCATAGGTGATTTTATTTATTTGAGTCCTTTTTTTAAGTGTCAAACTTTTTTACCTTTAAAATAAAGCAGCTCTTGGTTTCATTAATCTTTTGTATTGTTTTTGTTATATTCTATTTCTGTTGAGAAATTAGCTAACAGTCTTATGAGAGCACCCTTGTAGGTAACTAATTGTCTTTCTCCTGCTGCTTTTAAGATTCTCCCTTTGTCTTCAACCTTTGCCATTTTGATGTGTCTGGCTGTAGTTCTCTTTGGGTTCATTTTGTTTGGAACTCTGTGCTTCCTGGACTTGTATGTCTATTTTCTTTACCAGGTTAGCAACATTTTTAGTCATTATTTCTTCAAATATATTCTCAATTCCTTGCTCTTTCTCTTTTCCTTCTGTGACCCATATGATGGTAATGTTATCACACTTTATGTTGTCTCAAAAGTCCCTTAATTTGTTCTAACATAATCTGCTTTTTGTTTTTTTCCCTGCTCCAATTGGGTGTTTACTGCTACCTTGTCTTCCAAATTGCTAATTTTATTTGCTGGTTCATCCAACCTACTGTTTATTCCTTCTAATTATATTCTTTGTTTCAAATATTGTATTTTTGCTTCATATATATATATATATATATATATATATATATATATATATAGTTTTTATGTCTTTTTCATACTATTATAGTTCTCACTAAGTTTCTTGAGCACCCTTAACCATTTTTTTGAACGCCATATCTGGTAAGTTGCTTGCCTCCTTTTCATTTAGCTCTTTATTTGAAGATTTCTCATATTCTTTTATTTAAGGCATATTTATTTGTCTCTTCATTTTGGCTGTCTCTTTGTGTGTGTTATTATGTATTAAGTAGATATGCTATGACTCCTGGTCTTTGTAGGGTGACTTTGTGTAGTAAGTATTCTGTGGAACACAGTGGCACTGAATCCTTGATCACCTGAGGTGGTTGTTCCAGGAATATACTTTGTGTGTGTTATGTGAGCTCTCCTATTGTAGTTGAGTCTTGATTGATATTGGCCCATTTGTGTGCTGGTCAACCTCAGGCTGCCTGAATTTGAGGCTCAACCCCTACCACAGTGTATGTGCTGCTGGGCAGGTTCTGACCACATGAATCAGAATTCACTTCAGCAGGGTCTGGTGCCTGCCAAAATATCCCTTTAGATATGCTCCTTGTGAAGCTTATTGGATCTTGCTCTGACATTGTCTAATCTTCGCACTGGGTCTGTCAGTTCTGGGGTCTCTTGGGAGGACACCTGTTGCAGGCCATAGTCAGACATGACTGTGACTGATTTTGGGCAACCTGTTTGGAACTACACAGCAATCTACAGTGTGTGACTACCTCTGCTGGGTGTGATTGTGCATGTGAAGGACCAAGTTAAGGTTTTACAAGCACTGGGCCTAGGTGCAGATCAGTTAGTCTCAAAGCACACCCAGATCTGCCTCTACCTCCCTCTGCTTTCCAGCCTCCTGTTAGACTCAGTCACTGAAGAAGCCTCTGGTGGTACTCGAGTTAAATAAGGTCAGTTCTCAGTGAGTCACTTGGTAGGGGTTAATGGTGTTTACCAGATTGATACAGACTTATACTCAGTGCCAGTGCTGGGGTTGTGGTCACTCAGCAAATGCCCTAAATCATCCAAAGTCTAGCTGCTTTTTGCTGGGTGCTCACAACCCTTTGTGGTGAGGTGGGATCTCAGGGAGTTGTCAGGGTGAGGCCAGGAGTTTTTGACAGGTTCAAACATATCAAGATTTTGTCATGTGAATGGAGGGTTCTGCACCAGTCAGGCATGTGAATAGAAAATTCTCCCCCATCCTAAAGCTGTACAACTCAGTGTGTCCCATGTTCTGCCAGGAGACAAATCTGAGCAGGATGAAACTGCCAGGAGTCAAGAGAGTGGGCCTAGTGAATCTCCTGTGAGGTAAAATTCTGGCCAGGATTGGTGTAAGGTGGGGGGAGTGGTTCTTTCCTCAGAGCCACACAACTCAGTCTATACCAGATTCTACTCAGATTTTGGCAGGACAGAGTCACCAGGAGTCAGGAGGATTGTACCACTGGGAGCCCAGAAAGTGGAGCTAACAAATTTCCAGGGAAGGGGAAGCACCAGTCAGGTTATCAGGAAAGCTGGAAGAATGCCTCCCCTCACCCCAAAGCCATACCACTCAGTTACTGAAAAATCTTGAGTCTGTCCAGACCTCCATGCCTGAGCCTAGGCAGCTGACTCCTCAACATTACAGAAGCTTTGCAAGGTGGAGCTACTGGGGGTCCAAAGTGTGGGCATATTCAATTCTACCAGGCTGATGCCATATGGAGGGGAGTGCTCCACCCAAGAAAGATGATATCTGGTGTAGGGGAGAGTGACTCAACATAGGGATCTTGGAAGCTGTCCATTTAGCTCTCTCCACAGAGCCAAAAATCAGAGTGTCTCCTTATGTGACCCTAGTTTACTCCACCCTCTCTTTGTTGGAGCCCAGGTTGAGTGGATGAAAACAAAGTTTTGTGCATTGGCCCTTTAAGAAGGCACTTTATCTCCAGCAGACTACTCTCCCTGGAAGGCAGATTGCCTACTGATTTTTGCAGTCAGATGTTATGTCAACACCCCTTCCTGGTTTTCATGCTCTGGGCTGGGAAATCCAGATTGAGGTTGAGGCCCCACACTTCTCAGGGGAAACCTTAGCAACTCACATATTCCTTCAGCATCTTAGCCATTGCCAGTGGGAGCTGGGCCAGCCCGTTTTGTGTCTTCACCCTTCCTACCAGTCTCAATGTTACTTCTGTAAATCCTTGGTTACTAGGCTTTTGTTTAGCTAGTCTTCAATTGGTCATTCAGGTTGATTGTTTTGTATTTTACTTGTAATTCCAATTTTGTCCCAGGAGCAGGTGAGTGTAGCTTCCACCTTCTCTGTTGCCATCTTGGATTGACTGCAAGTAAATTTTAATCTATCATCCTCCCATTACTTTTTTGTGTAGGCTTATATATAATAGGGCAGGATTATTTTTTTGTTTTGATTATAGAAAATAATTAAACCAAACATTTCAAAAAATTTAAAATTTTATATACAAATATAAACCAATATTATTGTAAAACTATGGTGGTTAAAAATTGATTTGTATGATATCTGGTTTTATGAACATGTTTACAGCCAAAATGTTAACATGTTGAGAATATTGTTAGTTGAGTCATTCACTGTGTTACCTGGTACGTAGAATAGAGGCACATCTGATTATTTCTACATTAGATAGTAATTAGAACATTTTTAAGACATATGAATTTCTATTTTATAAGATAGCAAAGATAAATGCATGCTCTTCAATTTAGCACTCTATCATTGCAGTAGTTTTTCATTTATTGTAGGACACAATATAGAAATTAAATTTAATAGAAATATTTTATAGAATAAAAAATTAATTCTAAAATTAAAGTGCTAATTAGATATGAAAAGCAACAATAGCAACAACAACAACAAAAGCACAAAGTTGCTAAACATTTGCATCTGTATGTGCTATATATAACTCATCTCAGCAGGTTTGACTTTTAATCTTTTGCACCTCCCCCATAAAATTTACTTTTCTTAATGTATTTCTGATTTCAGTGAATGATACTATTTGCAACCCTGTAGTTGAAGCCAGAAATATGATTCTCATTCTTAATTCCTCCCTCTTTCTCAGATCTCACTTTAAGTCAGCTAAAACTCCCATTTTATATTTCCTAATTATAATTCTAAAGCACCCTCTTCTCTTCTTCCCTACTGCTATCACCTGGGGCCAGTTCCTCCTTATGTGAAAGCTTCTTGGTTAAGTTCTCAGTCTTCAATTTTGTCCCTGTCTATTGCATTTCCACAACAGCAGTAAGTTATTCTAAGGAAAGGTACTGTTTCTAAGAGAATGGCTATGTAAGATTGGCTTATATTTTCAAGATGTTTGATAACAAGAGGACATAGTATGAAGCTGCATTTGTATTATGTTTGTATTAATGGTCAGAAAACATTAAATATTCTTCCCAAGAATGGAGGAGAATATTTGAAATTTGTGAAAGGCTACTAAATCCCATGTCTTCCCATATCTGCCTCTTTCTTAAATTCCTTCAGCAATACTTCATTATTTTCATGTAACATGGTTTAGAAGACCCTTTGAGACCTGACTCCTCCTTCAACATGTCAGCTTCTTAACATGATTATTTCTGTGCTTGCTCTACTTGCATTGGCGAAATATAGCCACTTGCATCACTGAATATAATACAGCCTTTGATATTGTCTTCTTTCTGTCTAAAACATACTTCTACACCTCCAATTTTGTTAATTTCTCAGTGACTGTTGGGGGTGTTGTATATAATGGTCAAGGAAGCAAACACTGACATCAAACTAGGTGAGACAGGATTTCAAATTTAACATTAAACTTGCTGTGTGAGCTTTACTAAATCCTTACATTTACTCATATATACGAAGACCCTAGATTAAGATGATCGCAAAACATTCCAACAACAAATAATTTCGTACATTTTTGATATGAACTACTTAAATGTCTGTTTATAATTCTTTCAAATTTCATATTATATAAATTCATATTTTAACATAACTTCACTACTGAATTTTTTCGTACATATATTTATTATAAAACTCTTTATATGAGTAATCCTTATAATTGCCAAAATGCCCCATGAAGTCACATCTGACAATTCACTTTCCTGAGCATATCATTATTTTGTCTGTGCTTTGAAGTCTTTTATGGTACAGCTCTTTTAAAATTTATATGTGATGTTGTCATTGGAAAATTTATTTGAAGTCCCAATATATATTTGTTTAATATCTGGATAGTAAGTCTTTATTCCATTATATTTCCATAGTAAAACTACTTGTTCTATTGAAGTTAATGATTTCTATACATTAATAAAAATTGTCATTTAATATCTTGAGAAATAATTTTAATTTTTATTTAAACTTCTTGCTAAACAAATAAGAAAATAATCCAATGATGTTTTTATTTTCCCATTTCACACACAAAAAATCTTACAATAAAATTAATTCATTGAGCACTCTATTACATAAGACTTAATAAAAAACAATATATGGTGATTTCTTAGTTTTCTCAGAGAATATTTCGGAAAAGAAAAAGTCTTGTCTTACAATTGATTATATATATCATTGAGATACGCTGAGACTTATGTTTTTAATATATATATAAAGAAATATTATTTAATTTATATGATTCTTATGAACTTTAAATAAAATATTAAAATCATTTTACATATTTCCTGGGAAAGAATAAGTCCTAACTGAAAATTAATCACTTATCTTGATGTTGCTACTATTGTTTTTAGCATTTAAAAGATATATATTATTATTTTTATGACCTAGTATTATCTGAGAAGCCATGCTAGATATGTCCATAACTATTTAGTGATCCTCTATGTTTAAGCATAGCATCTTACCTATTGATCATAACAGTTGATGTTTAATCTTCACATATAATTCACATGGATTACATTTCAAACACGTTTTCAAGCAGTCTTGGTTGAAAGTTTTATCCCATAAGGTAGCAAATAATAGATAGATATAAATAATAAATAAATAAATAAATAAATAAATAAATAAATAAATAAATAAATAATGTATTTGTATTTATTGAAGGAAGTGGATGAGAATCATAGAAATTATCTTGTTCAGCACAGTGCTTTCCAGTCATAAATACATAAAATAAGAATCAATTTCATTTTCCCCCCTTTTGCTTGGTTAAAAATGTTTAATGAGAGTTTAGAGTTTATTCTGTGTAAGTCTATGTGACAGTCATTAGGTACCCAGCTATCTGGTGCTCTGGTTCCTATCTTCATGGATGTGCAATCCATAATGGACAATAACTAAAAAAACACAAATATCTAATTTAGAAAATATTTCTAATTAATGAATGGCAGACTTTATACTATGCACTCTTTCTAAAATCACTTATTTTTCAATTACAGTTGACATACAATATTTTATTAGTTTCAGATGTAGAACCCAGTGATTAGACATATAACTTGCTAAGTGATCATCCCAATAAATCTCATACCTATCTGACAACATACATAGCTATTAGAGTATTATTGACTATATTCCCTGTGCTGCACTTTACATTCCCATGACTATTATGTAACTACCAATTTGTGCTTTTTAATCCCTTCACTTTTTTGCCCATTCCCCCAACCTCCTCTCATCTGGAAACAGTCAAAATGTTCTCTGTATTTATGAGTTTGTTTCTTTTCTCCTTGTTTATTTTGATTTTTAGATTCAATTGTTGATAGATATGTATTTATTGCCATTTTATTATTACTTTTTTATCTGTTTTTTTCTTCTTCTTAAAGAAAAGCCTTTGACATTTCATGTAATACTGGTTTGATGATGATGAACTCATTTAGTTTTTTCTTGTCTGGCAAGCTCTTTATCTGTCTTTCTATTCTAAATGATAGCTTTGCTGGGCAGAAGGGAGTAGCAAGAAATATTCAAAGTGTTGAAAAGCAAGACCCTACAACCAAAATTACACTATACACTCTTAACAGAACCCTAATACTCAGTAAATTGAATCTAAATTTATATGTATATCACATATTTATAATAAACTAAACATATATAAGTACTATCTACAATAAATATGTGTAAGTGCACACATGCGCCAACACCTAAGCTACTAGCTGTGTGCCGAACTTTAGATATAGTCTCCATAATTTTGTCAGGAATAGCAAAAGAAGATAAGGCTAATTAGGACGATCAATTACAGAAAATGGAGGTTGAGAAAGAGATAAAAATTTTGGTCTACCATAGTCACATAGCTCTGCTTGATTACCACTCTGAAGAAAAGTACTGATGAAAGAATATGAATAAAGTTGTAAGAATTTGGAGAAAAATAGTCTAATGGTGAAAGAAAAATCAAAGAAAATATCTGATAGTTGAGGCATCTCCACATCTGAACTGGAAAGGACTCCAAGATCTCCTGTTTTCCTATACACTGTACTTAGTTTAGAGAATGAACTAAAATCGGGCTTAATCTGGAGCTTGAGGAACAGCAAGTACATTGATTCATAAGCTGTTGCAAAGACCAAGTGGTATATGTTAATGATTGACTAGAACTGTAGCAGCAGAAAAGATAGGAAATTGTTGGATTTGAGATACATTTTTAAAGTAGAGCCAACAATTTGTGATGACAGTTTAAAGTGGTGTATGAAAAGATGAGACTCCAAGTTATTTAGCTTAAGTAACTGGCTCTATTCTGAGGTGAGTGAGATGGGTAGCATAGGCTGCTAATTGTCTACCTAATATACATTCTACCATTTTATCTTAGTAATGCACCCTCACATTTTAATGTTTGGAAGAATATGTGGGGAGCATGGTCTGAGAAATCTGACCTTCATCAGCATCTTCTTGGTGAAAATAAGCAGGACTGAAGTTAAGCAGGACCACATAACAGAATGATGAACTGCACCAACACCTGAACAACGTGCCAAACTCTAGTCTAGCTTCATAGAATTCTTCTCTGAACTTCCCTGTTCCAAGGATCTGTTTTTAAACATAAAATGATTATTTGCACCTTTACCCCAACCCTCTACAGCAGTCTGGATATAATCATTTTAAACTTTTTTGTGTGATTCCTTCTAATTATTTTTATTCCAATTTTTCTCATAAATATAATGTTGACTAGTCCATTGTTAAGTGTCCAGTACTGTTCATACTCTTTTGCAACTTGTGTTTTTTCTTAAGTAATCTAGAAAGATTTCTAGTTAGATAGATAGATGGCTAGATAGATACATAATCTGTTAGCTCTGTGCCATTTTAGTGAATCACTGCATGGTTATTTTAATATAATACATTATTTATTGAATTGTTCATTAACCATCAGACATTAAAATGTAATTTCAGTGACTATTTTATTTATATGCTGTATTTTGTAAATATAGATTCATGGAAGTTGAAGCTTGGAGTCAAAGGGTACATTTTTTAACTAAATAAAAACTGACACTTGCTAACCAATAAAAATTGACACAAATCTTTTCCCATCAAGTGTTTTAACATAATTCTTGTCCACTCATGTAGAGAAAAACTGGTCTTAAGCTTTTAAAATATTTTGCTTCTCTGATTAGAAAAAAAAAAAAAAATGTTTATTTGTATTTCCTTGGCTTCTATTGATGTTAAGCATCTTTTCATTTGTTTCTCAGTCTTTTGTAATTCTCCTGTGAACTCACTGTTGACTTAAATTGTCCTTTAATCTTTGTTGTTTTTTAACTTGAAATAATTTATTCCTGTTCTATTATGGAATCATTTTTCTTTTGGAGCTTCCAAGAAGCCCCCACTTCAGACTTTTTATGTATGCACTTTTAAAACAGCAAAGCTAGAATAAATAGAGAAAATAAAGTTTCCTTCATTTCTTATCATTGAAAATTTGTGAATCTTACAACTTGTAAAACCAAAGAGAAGATGACTATTCTGGCCTCCGTGAAGAAACAAACAAACAAAGAAAAATAAACCACTAACAATCATTGGATATTACTGAAAACAGATTCCCTTCATATCTAATGTTGTAAAAGAAAAAATGACATAGTAGTGCCTTAGTACCTTATATAGCTTATGAAATTCTAAATGAGGTAATACATTAAGAAAATTACTGTATTTACTGGATTCTTAGAAACACAAAAGAACATAGTCTTCCAGAGATAACAGATTTATAACCATATTTTTTATTACTGCTCATAATAACACTTTTTTTAAAAAATGGGTAATGTTTTTCTGAAAAGCAATGGAATACTTTAATTTAATTTTAATTCAATTCTAAAATCAAGTTTTTCTGATTGGGAGGTTAACCCTTTTATTTAAAATATAGTGTAAAAATGTAGTACTTTCTTTAAAACTTCAAATTGTGAATGCTACATGAAAAAACATAGTTGAGGCCACAGTAATATCTACCTTAATAAGAAAACTTCAATTCATTTCCTAGGTAAAGAATATTTAGTTATGACTTTGTGAATTGGTGACTTCAGTTGTGTGCTATGCAGATTATATGTGTATATGTTATTATATATGATGGTTTATTTATTATATATAATATTTTAAATGCCATAATAAATGTAATACATAACACTACTGACAAAGCATGCTTAATAAAATTAAGTGATTCCTTTCATAAGGCAAATGTATACATACAAATTCTAGGTATGTCTTATGATTATATGCAGTTATAAATAATGACATATATAACAGTTCCTTTTCCAGCCACAAAAAAATCTTGTTTATTTTTCTAATTCAGGTTATGGTGTATGAAACTGCTCATTGTCTTTATATATTAAGACTTTCACTTTCCTCTGGCCATGAGTATGGATTTGAATAATGCAATATTTCCCCATGACCACGGACAAAACATTCCACATCTTTTTTCTCTCACCTGATGATATTTTTTTCCATTGCTTTTCAAAGACAGTAGAAGGGGGAGAAAGAGAGAGAGAGAAACATCAATGTGAGAGAGACACACTGGTTGGTTGCTTCCCACACACTCCCTGGCTGGGGCAGGGATCAAGCCTGCAACTGAGGTATGTGCTCTTGGCTGAAATCAAATCTCGGACCCTTTAGTTACAGGCTGACACTCTAACCTAGGAGACAAACTGGCTAGGGCAAAACATTCACATCTTAATTTAGCTCTCAGTGTATTACTAAATTTAGGCTTCTTTGAGAATACATTTTAAATATATATGAAATTTGAATAGGAGAATGTGCCTAAGTGGTATAGTTAAAAAATTGGGGAGAAAATTATTAAAAATTAAGAACAGAGTCTGTCAATTCAGATATATTTTTGTGATTGATTCATTTTAAATTTATTTTTCTGATAATGTACACTGATTTTATTCATTGCACCAAGTATTCATTTAGATTTTTCAATATGGAAACTCAAGTCTTAAGTTTTGAGAAATATCACACATATTTACACATTAAAAAAACTTGAATTAGTTTTAAATATTTTTTCTAATCACTTTCTTTTTTCTCTTTTAGAGACCTCAATTATTTGGAGGGTGTATATTCCTGACTTACTCTAGGTTTAGTGCTTTTTTCTCCTCCTACTTAATGTCATTGTCTTTTTTTCTTTTTCTTTTCTGGAGATTATCTTAATTTGTATAACCAAGACTTTTACTGAGGCTTTCATTTCTGCCATCTTGTTTTTAATGTGCAAAGGCTTTTTTAAAAAATAATTGTTTCTGTGTACAGTGCATGATTTCACAGTAAATTTTTAATGAAAATATTACTTTTTTTGGTTATCTTTTCCCTTTTAATTTTTTAAAAAATATATCTTTATTGATTTCAGAGAAAGGAAAGGAGAGGGAGAGAGAGAGATAAAAACATCAATGATGAGAGAGTCATTGATCGAGCCCACAACCGGGGCATGTGCCCTGACCAGGAATCGAACCCTGATAGCCTGGATCCTAGGTCGACGCTCAACCGCTGAGCCACCTTTTAATTTTCATTATACTTAAGAGTTTCTTATCCTTCAAGTTCTATCTGTCTGTTATAGAATCTGCGTTTTCATGTTAAAGGCTATCCTCAGAAGCATGATGATACTTTGTTGTCCATTCCTATTTAGGATAGGGAGAAACATATCTATTTAAAAGCTTTATATATGAGTGTCAAACTTTTCAATTACAGGCTTTACAGTTGGATCTTTCAACTGCTTTTGAAGAATACCACTTAAAATAGTTTAAGTTATTACACAGTAAAAAAACACCACCACAGAATTTCAGGATTTTAAAGCAACTGCATGCCTATTACATATTAGAGGGGCCTCTGCCCCCTGTCATTCTAACTCTGTGATAACACTAGCTAATGCTTCCTCCTCTGGGATATCTCTGGGCAAGGAAGCAGGAAGCAGAAAACACAAAGAGAATCACCACTGGCTTTTAAATGCTTTCATAGCAGATTAAAGACATCATTTCTGCCAACATGCTCTGTGTGTCTCACAACCACAACTAACTTTGAGGAGATAGGAAAGGAAATTGTAATCCTTTTCATGCATGGAGTAAAGAAGGTATCAGAAATACTGGTGAGCAGGAGTAATGTCTTCCACCATTACTCCATATCCCTTTGTTTTCATTCCTCTTATCTTTTTAGATTACCTACGAAACAACCCTCTTATCATTCTCCTTAATCACACATATTTACAAATTAATAAAATTTTTGAATAAAAATTTAAAAGAAATAATAAACCTACATTAAACAATGATTACTAATACTCCCATATTCTGACATTGAAAATTCTAATTTTATTATTTTTAATAAAAATTAAAGTTCAGGTATCAAGTAAACTAATAAAAATTCAGAATATTAAAACTTATTCTATAAGGTAAAATATTATGCTTCTTTGCTCAGTGTCATAAAGCAACACATACGACTAACAAAAATCTGTAAAAACACACACAGCACACACTTTTTTCCCCCTTGGATATTTACAGATTTTGAAAGTCACTTCTTTCCAGGCAATTAATTAAGGAGATTTGGACATACTTTCATGAAATGTGTTTAATTGATCTTGATCCTGATATTGATTCATTTTCAGGATAGTAGAGATGATGGATAGAATACCAAATGTTATAATATTATTCTATTAGATTTCAGATTTCAAGTAGATAAAAAAATAGGGATGCTATGGTAAACAGAAGAGTTATATGATCTGGATTATGGTTTAACAGTATCAGTTGGCTGGTTTATAGAGAGTAGGCTGAAGAATAACAATTATGGGAGTGTAGAAACATGTTAGGAAGCTATTGAAATTATGCAGGAGAGAAATGATAGTGACTTGAACATGAATGGTGTTTGTGTTGATAAGTAGCCAAATTCTAGACAGATGTTGAAGTTTGCTTCACAAAGATTTGTGGCTCGATTTAGATGAGAAAATGAAAGAAGTCTACAAATTTCTAAGGTTTCTGTTCTAATCATAGGAAGAAAGGATTTCCATTTATTGTAGCTGGTTAGAGTGAAGGAATACATTTAAGGAAAGAGAATCAGGAGCAGATGTCTAATATAGAATTAGATTAGAATGGAGTTCGGGGGAGTTAGGGACAAGAAATATGCATTTGGGAGACATCAGCATAATAAGCCTATTTTACCTACAGAGTAAATGGAAAAAAACATTTCTACAATAATGTAGTTGGAAGAACATATTTGTAGGAAGGTGATAAGGAATCAGGAAAGAAGATATATTATGAAGAGAGTTTTGTGTAAAAATTAAATCTGAACCATCAAAAAATTGATAAATTGGATGGCTCCTAAGATACTCTCTAATACTGATTTCTTATTGAATGAGCTCTTTAGTAAATAAAGGATAATAAATTAATGTTGATATATTTATGTCAGTTTTATATCTCATCCCCAGTTTTGAGTGAGCACAAATAACACTGAACATAATTCAAATTTTACCACTTACCTTCACTTACTATCTTTTTTTCTCCTTACTTTTCCTTCCAAAGTGAAAGAGATATCTAGATGAGAAAGATGGAAAAGTTTGGGATTCTGAGAGATTCAATGGGTGAAAACACTCCACCACAATACTCACACCTGCTATCTTTTTATTTTTGCAGCAAGACTATGTCTTGTGTGATCTTAGTGATGAAATACATAAGATAGATAAAAAATAATTATGGGCAAATATTTCTCAAATCATTTCTAAATTAGATGTATGAATTTCAATGTACACTGGTAGTCATAATAAAAGTAGAAATTTATCTAAATCTTTTGAATAATTCCAGTCAATTTCCAATGATTATTTGTAATATAGATGAGCAGGACAATAAATATGACAGACAATTGTTTCAATCTTTTAAATTTTTTTTTTTTTAATTTATTGGGGAGACATTGGTCAAAAAATTATATAGGTTTCAAGTGTACAACTATATTATATATTATCTGCATGTTGCCTTGTATGCCCACCACCCAAAGTCAAATCTTCGCCCATCCCTATGTAGCTGACTACCTATACCCTCCAACCCCCCTGCCCACCTTCTGTCTGGGAACCCAAAACTGTTGTCTGTGTCTATGAGTTTTTGTGTGTTTTGCTTGTTAGTTTATTTGTTGCTTTCAGTTTATAGCTCACATATGAGTGAAATCATATATGGTTCTTGACTTTTTCTGTCTGATTTATTTTGCTTAGCATAATATTCTCAAGATCCATCCTTGTAAGTACCATCTTTATGATTATATGTAATCTTCTTTATCCAATCATTTACTGAAAAGCACTTCTGTTGTTTCAGTGCCTTGGCCACCATGAATAATGCAGCAATGAACATAGGAGTGCATATATTTTTGAAAATAAATGTTTTCAAAATTTTAGGAAATATTCAGAAGAGGGGTTACTGGATCATATGATAACTCTATTCTTAATTTTTTGAGGAAACTCTGTGTCTTCCATAGTAGCTGTAGCAGTTTATATCCCCACCAGCAGTGAATGAAGGCTCCTTTTTCTCCACAACCTCTCCAATACTTGTTATTAGTTATTATTTGTCTTGTTTATAATAGCCATTCTAGCACGTGTGTGGTGGCATCTTATAGTAGTTTTAATTTGCATATCCCTAATGGCTAGTGAAGTTGAGCATCTTTTTTATATATCTGTTGGTCATTTGTATGACCACTTGGGAGAACTGTCTGTTTAGGTTCTATGCCTATTTTTGTTTGGTGTTGAGTTGTATGAGTTCTTTATGTATTTTGGATATTAACCCCTTGTTGAAACTTTTGTTTGCAAATATCTTCTCCCATATAGTTGGTTGTCTTTTTGCTTTATTGGTGGTTTCTTTTGCTGTGCAGAAGCATTTTAGTTCGAGATAGTCACAGTCATTTATATTTACCTTTAATTCCTTTGCATTTGCAGTCAAATTCATAAAATCCTAAGACTGAGGTTCGTATGTTTAGTACTTATGTCTTATTTCATGTAATATATTGTTTCAGGTCTTATATTTAGGCTTTTGATCTATTTTGAGTTAATTTTTTTTTATTTGGGGCAAACAGTCTAGTTTCATTACATTGCATGTGGCTTTCCAATTTTCCCAGGACTATTTATTGAAGAGTCTTTCTTTTCTCCATTGCATGTTTTTGGCTCCTTTGTCAAAAATTATTTGCCCATATACATGTGGATTTATTTCTGGGCTCTCAGTTCTGTTCCATTGATCTGTGTGTCTGTTTATCTGCCAACACCATGCTGTTTTTTTTGTTTTGTTTTGTTTTGTTTTTTATATCTTTATTGATTTCAGAGAGAGGAAAGGAGAGGGAGAGAGAGAGATAGAAACATCAATGATGAGAAAGTCATTGATCGAACCCACAACCCGGGCATGTGCCCTGACCTGGAATCGAACCCCGATAGCCTGGATCCTAGGTCCATGCTCAACCGCTCAACCACACCTGGCCGGGCACCATGCTGTTTTGATTATTGTAGCTCTGTAGTATAATTTGAAGTCAGATAGTGTGATACCTCCATCTTTGTTCTTTTTTCCTCAGGATTGCTTTTCTACTTGGGTTTTTTTTGTGGTTTCATATAAATCTGATGATATTTGTTCTATTTTTTTAAAATTGTTATTTAGATTTTGATGGGGACTATGTTAAATGTGTACTGCTTTGGGTAGTATGGCCATTTTAACTAGGTTTATTCTTCCAATCCATGAACATGAAATACTTTTCCATTTCTTTGTGTCTTTTTCAACCTCTTTTAATAACACTTTGTAGTTTTCAGTGTATAGGTCCTTCATATGCTTTGTTAACTTTATTCCTAGGTGTTTTATTTTTTTTGTTGTTTATAGATGACATAATTCTTTATATAGGACTCCGTAAAACACTATTAGAAAAAATAAACAAATATATGAAAGTTGCAGAATACAAAATCAATGTACAAAATTCTACTGTATTCCTGTATAATAAAAATGAAATTGTCTTGCCTGACTGGCATAGCTCAGTGGTTGGGCATTGACCCATGAACCAGAAGGTTATGATTTGATTCTCAGTCAGGGCACATCAATAGGTTGTGGGCTTGATCCCCAGTAGGTGGTGTGCAGGAGGCAACCGATCAATGACTTTCATCATTGATATTTCTATTTCTCTTTCCCCCTCCCTTCCTCTCTCTGAAATCAATAAAAACATATTTCTTAAAAAATGAAATTGTCCTAATTTTAGTATAATTTAGAATGCATAAATACAATTGGGATATAAAATCCATTTGATATCTTAGTAATAGACCTGAAAGTCATATGTTTCCTTTATACTCATGTAGTAAAATTTATGTCCATTTTAATAAGAAAAGATCTATTTTGAAAGGGTTCACTTAATCAGTTTAAAAATCTTCTTTATATATTCAAAACATTCCATAAAATCTGAAATTGTTTTCTGAAACTTAAAAATACTTTGCTTAGCACCTTGAACATAAGTTTCTGAATTGTTGAGGACTAGAGCAATATAAGTTAAGTAAAAATGTAAACTGCTCAATAAAGCCAATGTTTTGAAAGTGATTTTAAGCACTTTTATAATTGTCAAATCTGAAAGATACATAAATCCAAAGTGAAAATTTGTACAGATTTTTCTGTACAATGATACATACATTTAAAAATGGAAATTTGAACACAATCTTAGCCAGGGTGTGTGTGTGTGTGTGTGTGTGTGTGTGTGTGTGTGCGCATGTGATTTAAAAGGTAGACTTTATTCTATTTGGCTTGATCTCTCAACTTGAAATTGTCTAATATCCTGGGCTCTGTAATGACACAGATGTCTGTTTTATACCTTTGAGCCTATAATTAACAACACTGTATTGTACACTTAGAAATTAGTTGATAGTGCTCATATTAAGTGTTCTTACCACAATTAAAAAAATAATATTTGGAGTAATCTTGTTGATAATTATCAGACGCTATCCAAGGAGAAGTGGACTTTATTTATTTTTTTATTGAAGATCTTAGCTTGTAGATTTCCCTGCTCACCTTGACCAATTCAATTAAATGAAGTCATTGTTTTATGTGTTTTTATTTTTTATTTTTATTTAAATATGGAAGCTCTTTCTAAAAACCTTATATTTATTACAGATTTATTTTGTAAAATTCTTCAGGGTAAATATATTATTTAGATATATACTTTTATAAGTTCTCCTAAGTCACACTTCAAATGTTAATTAAGTTATAGTTTTATTTTCCTTTGTACTTTCTTATGTCTCAAATATCGGACTTACCCTTGTCTTTATCTACATTTTAACTACTAATAATTTACTTTCATTTGTAATTCCTACTATACAATAAGATTGTAGTTGCATATAACAAAATATACCCTAAGTAGATGCATTTTTTCTAAAATGTAATTTTTAATTACATAAAATAGAATATAATGTAAGAAAATGTAGTTTCCCTAAAATGTACCAATCGCATAGAACAAATATATCCCAGTTATTTTGTGAAGACTATAATATATGTGTATATATATATAAATGTGTATGTATAAATGTATGCATTATACATATATAAATAGTGCATATATACAGACAAGTGTGTGTGTGTGTGTGTGTGTGTGTGTGTTATATACACATTCATTCACTCATGTTTTATTCCCAGTAACAGCAATAACTCCATTTACAGGTGAAAAGAGACAAAAGATGCAAAGCTCTTAGAAGAAAGTCAGAAAAGAGGAAGTGCATAATTAATGTTTACAGACTTTCAATACAATGTTTACATTAACATTTAAATATTCAATCATATAACAGTTCACAACTGAGAAATTTTAAGTAAAAACATTTGGAAAGATAATTAAAAATAATAATTAACATTTTAACTTTTAATAATGCTATTAAAATTGGCATTCTAAGAGAAGTAGTGACAATATTGATATGATTTGTAGTGATCCCTGAACATTCTGATTATTTCAATTTAGTACTCTTACCCCAACCAAGGATTACCAACAATGCTTACCTTAAACACATATTCACAGGGCAATAGAATATCAACTTTGATAAGAAAACCCACACTGTATGTCTACATACAATAGAATGACCCCTCAACTGGTTTATTTCAAAATTTAGTAAAAAACAAAAATCAGTCCAAAATTGGTTTTTGTGTTGTTTATTTTTTTAAACCAGTAGTCGATTATTTGAACATTTGCATCACTATTATTTGGAAACCAAATGTCTCCTATGTTCAAATCTTGGCCCTGCAACTTGTAACTATGGACCAGCCACATTGTCTTTCTTCGTCCTTCTCATTATTAATTCTGCAATAATAGCAGAGTCTGGAGTTAAACTGCCTCAGTGTAAATCTAAGCTTTGCCATTTAGTTTTTGTGTACCCTTAAACATTTTTCTAAAGTTTTTGTTCTTCAGTTTCTTGCTCTTAGGACCTTACACATAGAGTTCTTAAGAAAGATATCCCCAAAGGTCACTACAAATCAGGTACAGAAATAACTTACCTCAAGGAACATATGGGAAGTCCATGCATATATGAAAGGTTGAAAGCTTTTTCTCTAAGTTGAGGAAAAGACAAGGGTGCCCACTCACTACACTTATTCAACATAATATTGGAAGCCCCAACTGGAGTAATCAAGCAAAATAATGAAATAAAAGGCATCCAAATTAGAAAATAAAATTGTCATTATTTACAGATGAGATGATTTTATATAGAGAAAATTCTAAAGACTGAACCAAAAAATTGTTGGAATTAATCAACAAATTCAATAAAGTTGCAGGATATAAAACAAATATACAGAAATCAGTTGCATTTTTATAAACTAGCAATGAAAACAAATGAAAATGAAATAAAATAATTATCTCACTCACACTAGCATCAAAAACAATAAAATATGAATAAATTTAACCAGAGAAATAAAAGACCTACACAATGAGAACTACAGGACTTTGAGGAAATAAATTGAAAAAGACACAAATAAACGAAAATATATCCCATGTTCATGGATAAGAAATTAATATTGTTAAAATCTCTATACTATAGACTACAAAGCCAACTATAGATGTATTGCAGTCCCTATTAAAATTGTAATGTCATTTGACTTTGGTTGGTGGGCACACAATGCAATATTCAGATCATGTATCATAGAAATATATACTTGAAACTTATAAAAACTTATTAACCAATGCCACTTCAATAAATTTAAAAAAAGGAAAGAAAAAATGCAGTGCCATTTTTTACAGAAATAGAAACAAATCCTAGAATTTGCATGGAATCACAGAAGATCCTGAATAACCAAAGCAATCCCGAAAAGAAGAATAAAGCCAGTGGCATCACATTTCCTGACTTCAAACTATAGTACAATGATATAATCATTAAAACATTACGGTAGTGGCATAAAAATAAATGCATAGATCAATGGAGCAATATCAAGAGCCAAGAAATAAACCCATGTGCATATAGTCAACTAATATTTTACAAAGAGTCAAAAATAAAAACTCAATGGAGAAAAGACAGTTTCTTCAATAAATGATGTTGGAAAAACTGGATAGTCACATGTAAAAAAATACTAAAAGTTATGTTTCAGATTGCATTGAACTTCATGGGAAAAATAAAAACCATATTATGTGGTACAATTTTAAACCTTTCAGGACTTTTTATGTTTTAATTGTTGCAATGAAGGAAAATACCTGTACTGGGACTTTGTGTTTTGATTTAAAATGGCCTTTACTATTCAAAGAACTTATTATAAATAAAATACATTTTTAAAAAGTTACTGTTTAATACTAAGTACTGGAAGCATTACATATTGCTAATTATTTTAAGAACTTTTAAAAATTTATATTTAAACATTTAATGTAATGTCTCTTTTAATGTTTCAAATAACTATGAAACATTTTGTTTTTTGATACTTCATTGAATAAAAAATGTATTTGTTTCATCGTTTGTTCTTCACATATTATATATTTCTTAGAAAACAATAGAATTCACTATGTGTTATACAAGCTAGTGAAGATTGGATGCATGAAACTATTCAAATATATGCTCACCTTTCCCTGTATTCATTAAAATCTACTGTGATCTTAATTATTTCCTTCCTTCTACTTCCTTGGGGTTTTCTTGCTGCTCTCTTTCTAATTCTTTTAGTTGTCATGTTAAATGGTTTAGTAGAGCTTTTTCTTGTTTCTTTAAGTATGCCTGTACTGCTATGAACTTTCCTATCAGGATCGCTTTCACTGTGTTCCATAGACTATGGGTTGTCAGTTCATTTTCATTTTTTTGGAAGTTTTTGATTTTTTTCTTTGATCTCATTGTTTAGTAACATGCTATTTAGCTTCTATTTTTTTGAATGTTTTTGAGTTTTTCACGGTGGTTGATTTCTAGTTCCATGGCATTGGGATCTCAGGAGATGCTTGATACGATTTCAGTCTTCTTGAAGGTGTAGAGACTTGGTTTGTGTTCTAATACATGGTCTATTTTTGAGAATGTTCATGTGCCCTTGAGAAGAATGTGTATCCTGTTTCTTTGGGATGAATTATTCTGTAAATGGCAATTAAATCCATTAGGTCTAGTATGTCATTTAAGGCCTCTATTTCCTGTTGATTTTTTGTCTTTATTATCTGTCCAATGATGCCAGGGTGGTGTTAAAGTCCCCCACTATGATGGTTTTGTTGTTAATCTCCCCATTAAATCCACCAATTTCTATTTTTTTATAGGTATTTAGGTGCTCCTATATTGGGTTTATATATTTATAGGGGTAGTTTCCTCCTGTTGAATTGACCCCTTTAGTATTATATAGTGACTTTATGGTCTCTTGTTATGGTCTTTATCTTGAATTTTATTTTGTCATAAATCAGTATGACTATTCCAGCTTGTCCCCCCCCCCCCCCCCCAGCCATTTGCATGAAATATGTTTTTCCATCTCTTCACTTTCAGCCTGTGTGAATATTTTGCTCTCAGGTGGGTCTCTTGTAGACAGCAGATATATGGAACTGGTTTTCTTATCTATTCAGTTACCCTATGTCTTTTGATTGAAGCATTTATTCCATTTACATTTAAGGATACTATTGATATATACTTATTTAATGCCATTTTCCCCTTTATGCCAATGTAACTTTCTCTCAATATTTCTTACTCTTTTTAAAGCAGTACTTTTAGCATTATTGCAATGCTGATTTGGTGGTATTGAAATCCTTTAGCCTTCTTTTGTCTGGGAAGCTCTTTATTTCACCTTCAACTTTAAATGATAGCCTTGCTGGCTGAAACAGTCTTGGTTGCATGTTCTTGCTTTTCATTACTTGGAGAAATTCATGACACTCCCCTCTGGCCTGAAGTGTTTCTGTTGAGAAATCAGCTGTCAGCCTTATGGAGTTCCCTTGTAGGTCACTGCTTGTCTCTCTCTTGCAGCCCTTAATATTTTCTCTTTGTCCTTGACATTTCCCATTTTAATTATGATGTGTCTTGAAGTGGGTCTCATAGGGTTCCTCTTGTTTGGAACCCTCTGTTCTTCCTGAACTTGTGTGACTCTCTATTTCACCAGCTTAGGAATTATTTTTGTCATTATTTTCTCCACCAGGTTCTCTATTCCTTGCTCACTTTCCTCCGCTTCTGACATCCTTATTATGCAAATGTTGTTTCACTTTATGTTGTCCCAAATTTACCTTAACCTATCCTCTTGCTTTTTAAATGTTTTTTTCTTTTTGCTGTTCTGACTGTTTTTTTTTTTCTGCCTTACCTATTAATGCACTTATTCTACCTTCTGCTTCATTGAGCCTGCTTTTAATTCTTTCCAGTATATACTTGATATCAGATATATTATTCTTCATTTCTGTGTGGTTCTTATTTATCGTATCTATAACTTTTTTAATGCTTTTGCTAAGTTCCTGGACCTTCCAATTATGTGTCTTGTGGTTCTCATTAATTTCTTTAAGCATATTTATAACCATTACTCTGAACTTTATTTCTGAGAACTTACTTAACTCCATCTCATCAAGGTCTTTTTCTGGTGATTTTTTCCTTTTCTTTTGTTTGTGCCTTGTTTCTTTGCCTCCTTATTTAGTGACTCTTAGTGTTTGTATCTCTATATTAGATATATTTGCTGTCTCCCAGTCTTGTAGGGTGGGATTTTGTAGCCTATGTCCAGTGGTATCCAGAAGTGTGCTTTTCTTGTACTTCTGAGCTATTTGCTCTAGGCGTGTCCCTTTTGTGGGTGTCCCTTTTGTGGATTCTATGGGCTCTCTAGATTGTTGTTGATCAGTTCTTGGGAGGACTGTCCTCTCAGGTTGTTCAACTGTGATGCTCATCCACAATCATGTTGTGTGAGCTATTATACAGGTGTTGTGAGGGCCAAACAACACATTGCCAAACTGTCTGGAAACAAAGAGTAACTTACAAAATCTCTTGACAATCACAATGAAAACAACCCGTGAGAACGTAGAATTAGGAGAGCGAAGTGAGGACATCAGTGCTAAAACAAAAAAGAAAGAGAAATGTATATTATTGCAAATAGTAAAAACAAATAAAAACATACATAAATACATAAATAATAATAATAAAATATATTAAAATAAAAAGTAAAAAATAGAGAAACTTCTGAGATAAACGGGGTAGAGAAGAGATTCTGAAAGGAAAGAAGGGTGGACAAATATAAAGGTAGAGAGTAGGAATAAGAAAATGGTTGAAAAATAAAAAATAAAATAAAATAAAAGGGCAAACCCAAACAAATAAAAAGATAGGAAAACAGATAATAAAAGGAGAGAAAAATAAAATAAAGTTATTCCAATGGAACAAGAAGAGATAGAGAGGTAAAGGAAGGGCAAGGAAGGAGGCCAATAAGAGATGTGGAGGAAACAATAGAGAAAAGCAATAAATTTATTGGTTATAATGATAGCATCCCAGCAATAAAGCAGAATATTAAAAAAATCTTGATAACAGCACAGAAAACAAAGCAAAAAAAACCCATAAAGCCTGGTCGGGAGTGGCTCAGTGGTTGAGAATCGACCTAAGATCCAGGCGATCGGGGTTCCATTCCCGGTCAGGGCACATGCCCGGGTTATGGGCTTGATCAATGACTCTCTCATCATTGATGTTTCTATCTCTCTCTCTCCCTCTCCTTTCCTCTCTCTGAAATCAATAAAGATATATTTAAAAAACAAAACAAAAACAAAAACAAAAAAAACCCCCATAAAAACAAGAAAAACAAAAGAAACAAGCAAAAACAACACAAAAACCAAGCAAAACAAGACAAAACAAAAGAAACAAAGCAAGACAAAACAAATCCTAAAAAATTAATTAAAAACATTAAAAAAAAATTATTTTCCCTCTTTTTTCTAGGGGAAAAAAAAAGTCAACCAGGTGGGTTTTGTCTGGGCAGCTTATGTTGTCTGAAGCTCACTGTTTTTATGCTTGTTTCTGGTGTCCTGGGAGGTACATGTGTGTCACCCAATGTCAGGAACTGTCTAGTTTTGGCTCTGGTGTCCTTTGGTAGTTGGCTTCTCGGAGGCTCTCTGTGGAAACCTCTATCTGTCAGCTTTTGCCTCCACCTTGTGGTTGCCTGGTCTTACTCCAGAGTCTTCTAAAGAGTCTTAAGGGTGCAGGCCAGCTAGTGTAGCTTGAGATATTGCTCTCCTTACCTAGAGATTTCACTGCCAGGCACTCAGTGTGGGTAAGTTAGTCTCTGCTTTAAAGCCAACTCCTCAGTCTCTACCATATTCTACAATTCTAGTTCCCCATACAATGGCCTGCTATAGGTTCAGATTGAATTTAGTGTGTTGCCTTTTCTGTACGAACAATTTCAGAGGTCTGGGCTTGGTGGGTTTGGTTAAAAAAGATTCTGTTGTGCACGTTACCTGCCCAGCCCCCAGCAAGGCTTTTAAGCTTTTCCACCAGTTCCCAAATAATAGTCCCTGAGAGTCTTATTCTTGTATTGTCATTTTGTGAGTTGTTGTCCCTTCCCCCTCAGGACTGTGCTCTTCAAGAGAGATCTGGGGCTTCAGTGAGCTTTCCTGTTGGGGGTGATGCTCTTAGCCTGTGGGAGAGGTAGGTGTGTTCTGCCCCTCCTTTCCCAGATCTGGTTGGCTGATCTCACAGGACACTCAGTTCAAACTCTCCACAATGCAGATACAGATCCCAACTCTCACTAGTCTATCTCCACAATGCAAGCCAGGAAGGTGAGTGCCCATTCAGTAATCAAAAATGGAGAAAGTAATAAACAGGTAGAGAACTTGTCCTGTGAGGTCCTGGGGCTTCCAAGACTTGGAACCAAGCAAGAGGGGTCACAACATCAGTCCCACACAGGTCCCCTGCACAAGGGATCTCAGTAAAGCTGGGGCAGCTCCTTGGGGGCTGTCCTGGCTCTCTTCAGAGCAGATCAAAAATTTCCCATTCACCTCACCAGCAGTTCTGTTGGCTGGAGTCCCAATCTGCCCAGCTGTTATCTCTGGACCATCTCTCTGATGGCAGGAGTGCTCTCTTCCCCTTCCTCATTCAGCACAGTTAAAATGCTTTCTGGGGTTCTACACAATGCCTTATAGGAAAGCAGAAGGTCCCTTTAAGTCACTGCTAAGTGCAGCCATCTTGCCCCTTTCTATTCAGAAGCCACTACCTGCTGATAGCCTTTCCTGTGGTTAGCACCCAGGGTGAAAGTCTCCTGCCCTGGCTGCTGCCAATAAGCATGATTTTTCACTGGGAAGGTGTGGTCCTTTCCTCACAGGCCCACTGTTCTCCTGGCTCCCTCTGTCCACCATGCCTGGGCTCTCCTTCCCTTCTCCTCCACTCCAGGTTTGAGATCCCAGCTTTTGGATGGCAGTCCACAATCCCAAGGGGAGGGGGCTTTGCAGCCTCTAACCCTTGGGCCTTGCAGCTGATCACTGTCCTCAGGAGGGCCTCCCCCTTTCTATGCCTCCCCCTCTCTTACCAGAAGCTATAATGTTTTTTCAGTGCTCTTTACTAAAAATTTGTCCAATCAGGTATATTTCTTTTGTTTTTCCAAGCTGGCTAAGCAGTGTTTTAGCTGTAAATCCAGCCCATGACTGGAATCAAGGGCACGCTGCTTCTTTTCAGAGTGCCATTATCTTTCCTCCTCTGGAAATCATATCTTTAAAGATCAATTATAAAGTGTGGTGTAGATATAAATTATCTGTAATATACAGTGGTACAAATATAAGAAGAAGTCACTTAACAATTTGTACCAAATTCAATATTATACCTGTAATAACATTGTCAGTTACACTCAAACATACTTTCTTTATTGATGTAGATAAGGTATTATTGCAGGAATCATATGCCTACATAAGAATATAGTATGAAATATGAGTCAAGATTTGGAAACACTGTACTAAAGAAAAGGTTTAAGAAAAAATTATTTCTTCAAAAGTAGCCCCCAGATATACTTTGGTTTGACAGTAAGGGAGCTTTAGAGTTTATTGAGCAGATATTATATATTATACATTTGAACAGGTAATGTTACATTGAGCTATTTTATTCAATACTTTGAAAATCTGAGGAGGTAGCAATTATTATCCTCATTTTAAGCACAAAAATATGTGTTGAAAGGGTGAATTCTATTTATCATTACAAAGCTAAGAAATACAGATACAGGATTAAAAATTAGGCACCGTGATGCTCTTTCATATATATACTTGAGAACACCCACAATTGCAAACACACAATTCTTGCTTTAAACCAAAATGTATATAATCTTGGATAAGTAAAATGGAACTTCTTTGAGGAGCTATTCATTAAATTTATGTTTATTTGACACTACTCCAGTTGGGTTATGTTTTATCCAAAGAAAGTTGTGGGAGAGCATATAGAGGATGGTTAATTCTAGTCCCCTTTATTTCATATGTTTCGGACTCTCAAATTTGTTTACATCACATCCACAACCATACATCCACATACGTCATGTACCCCATACCTCCCACAAACCCCCCAATACCCATAAACCCCACACTCATCTACAAACCCTGCTTAGCCAACATCCCAGCTCTGATCTCAAGTTTGTAGACTTTAATTCCTTACATGGTAAGTAACAGAACAGTGTCTCTCCTTAGACCACAGTTCTTCACATACTGGGCCTTCCAGTGGTAATATGAGGTGGAAAGCCAGGATCCGAGAGTTTGAAAATGTTATCTAAATAGGCAAGAGCCAGTCCTCAGCAGTCTAAGTCAGGGAGTCAGAGCACACACTGACAACTCTTTTCAGTGTGTGAAAATGAAATGAAAAAAATACTTCCTGAAAATTGTATTCCCTATATGCGGCCTTGATTTCTCCATTAGACTTTTTTTTCACTCCATCTTCAACACATATGATCTGAATTTCACGTTCTGACTTTAAGTTCCAGTGACTCACAAAGTGTCAAAAAAATTGTATCATCAACCCCCCGGAATCTTCTATGAATCTCTTTATTCTTTTGGTGGGTCTTAACATAATGGCACAGTTTTTTCTTTTCTTGACCACAAGCCTGTCTTCTAAATACAGCATAAAATATTGTATTGCTCCATATTCCATGACAAGTGCTATAGTAATTTGGGTGTCTCAGTCCTCTAAGCCTAGACACCCTACATAGTCGCATAGCTCTCTATGAGGCTCACACAGTGTTGAGCATGGGTTAACACGACTGGGTTCCCCTGAGAAAGTACGGCGGAGTCTCTTCTCCTCTCTGATTTTCTAAAAAAAATTGGATTTGCTAACATTTTCCTTATCCTTCATCACACTTAATGTTACAGAGAATACAGTCAACTTTTTAGAAATAATTCTTACATTTATTTCTCTCAGCCTCCTATTTTGTCACTGCTCTATTTAAAATTATTAAAATTTTTTCCCTTTCTGCTAGGTTTGGGTTTAGTTGGCTCTCCTTTTTCTAGTTCTTTAAGGTATAAAGTTAGATTATTGACTTGAGATCTTTTCCTTTTAAACATAGACATTTATAACTCTCAATTTTTCGGTGAGCACTGCATTTGCTGTATTCTATAAGCTTTGATGTGTTTCATTTTAATTTTCATTCATTGCTAAGTGTTTTCTAATTTGCCTTATAATATCTTCTATGGCACATTGGTTGTTTAATAGTGCATTTTTGATCTCATTTTGTGAATTTTCTTGTATTACAATTATTGATTTTATAGCTTTATTCCATTGTATTTGGAAAAGATACTTCGTATAATTTCAAATATTTTAAATGTATTGGGACTTGTTTTATGGCCTCATATATGCTCTATCTTAGAGGATTTTCCATGTGCACTTAAGAAGAAGAAAGTGTATCTGCTTTGTATCAAATTTTCTATTTTTCTGTTGTATCTAATTGCTATATAATGTTCCTTAACTGCTGATTTCCATTTTGATCTTGGGACTAAATATTCCATTCATTTTTTAAAAATTTGTCTTTACTGTTGAAAGTTTTCCAGATGTCCCCTCATTGACCCCCTCCATCCTTCCCACACCCCTTGTGGTAATAGGTGACCTAATAGAACAGAATATTTCTCTCTTCAATTCTGTCAATATTTGCTTCATATATTTTGAGGCTTTTGCTCTCATCTTTAGGTGGTATATTGTATGTTTTCATTATAATATTTTGCCCCAGGTGTTTGAGAGTAGTTTGTCTTCCAGTGTTTTTGAATAATAGCATAGCCTGAGTTTCAAGTTAGGGGAAAACAAAACAAAACAAAAAAATAGGTTAGAATTTTTACATAACTTCTTCAGAGAGCCCTGAGTTATATTAGATAAGGCATACACAATAATTTGTAAATAAGTTTTCCTTTACTTTGGTGGGAGTGTAGATCACCACAACTTCAAGACTGCCCCACACCACTGGGGAAATGGAAACTTTTATAATGTTTTGAAATTCTTCTTTAATTGATTTAGTCTTTGTTTATTTGCTATAAGCCTTTGACACTTCTCCAGAGTTAACATAGTTCTGACAATTTACACTTGTTATTTGATGTTTCTATGAGGGTATGAGAACCTGGAGCTGCCTTTTTGTCATTTTTCCTTTTGTTAGGCACTTTGTTATCTTTAATACAGAAGGTAAACCTTTGTATTCTAATAAAAATTTTCCTGAAAAAATTGGTTTCATAACTTAGTAAAATCTGAATTGCATTGGCTTAGCCACTGACTCATAGAAGCCAAGTACACAAATATTGTATACAAGGAAGTTTGAGACCTCAGAAAATGATTTCATAGAAAACAATTGGTAATAACGTTTGTCTGAGATACTTGGAAAGCCATTTCCCAATGTGATGTTTACTGGTGTTTGATTTCTTTTTACATCAACTAAAGCAGTAATAAGAGGTTGCTTGAAAAGGCAACCTTAGGAAGAATCAATATTGTGGTCACAGAATTTCTAAAGAAACTCCCATTAAAGTTTTTTCTATGACAATGGGAGCCAGCTCCTAGAAAAAATTATCTAACAGTTATTATCTTTCCAAGCAAGTCTATGGACTCAAGTGAGTCTCCATTTATTTTTATGTTATAAAATTAACCCATCTATTAATGAAAGGGATAAATTTCATCATTAAAAACTACTGTTTAGTATTATCTTTGTCTGACATATTATTAAATACTGGCTGATGGAATTTTATTTAATACTTATTATATACCTGGCTAGATACCTATTAAGACAATTTTATTGTTTAAAAAGTCACAAGCCTGACATGTAATAGTTTATAATTGATAAAACCCAAAGGCAAACTGAAATAAACACAAAACTAATGCGTATGTGCATACCATTTGGACATATTCCCTAATATCTATTTCAATGTGACTAGGAAAGATAGTGGATGTAGGAGAGATTCTTTTAGAGTCCAGATTAAGAGCTACAAAATGGAATAATTGTGGAACTTACTATAATGACAGGAGAGTATTTATCCTTCCATACGACAGTGATTGTTTTGTTTTGGTTTGTTTACAGTCAAAGAATGCTGAGGACTAAAGGAAGTGGCAAAGAGTTTAGAAAATCATGTCTGTATGTGTGTGCACATGCTTGTGTGGTTACTTCTTTAACTGTATCTAAAATTATTAGTAATAATGACAGTCATTTTTTATACTATTTCAACAACCAACTTTAAGAGCAGTGTGTGTTACCATTCCATTTCCTGATACATTGCAAATGGAATATTACTCTTAATTAATATATTTACTCTTAAACATCTGTTAATCATGTGGGTCTATTCTTCTTTGAGGTTATTAACCACACATTCTATTTATTTCTCTTGTCAACTTTTATTCTCATTGTTTAAAATACTATTTCAAAGCTTTTTCAATATTTTTAAACTTCTAAACCATTGTGATTTCTTCCGTATTAAATTTACAGAGAAAAATTACAGATATTATATGCAAACTTCAGCAACTTTCCACTACCTAAGCCTATAAATGTACCCATTACACCCTTCATAATATGTGCTTCACTGGAGGTGATTCTCACCCTACTGGAGGCAAATCAATCCACCTATACTTCTTTTTTTTTTAAATATATCTTTGTTGATTTCAGAGAGAGGAAAGGAGAGAGAGAGAGAGAGAGAGAGAGAGAGAGAGAGAGAGAGAGATCAAAATATTGATGATGAGAGAGTCATCATTGATGGGATGCCTCCTGCTTCCCTCCCCCCCCCAACCCTGGCATGTGCCCTGACCTGTAATCGAACCTTGATCACCTGGATCCTAAGTCAACGCTCAACCACTGAGCCATGCCCAGCTGGGCTCTACCTATACTTTAAATACTCACATTTTTCTCTGAGAAGTTATTTTCAGTTATTTTTTCATTTTCTTAGGTATTCTACCAATTGCTTTTAAATGGATTTATTCCACTAATATTTAAACATGACTTTAAGAATTGCTGTTCTTTTTTTTAAGATTTAAAATTTTTAATTTTAGTATAGTCATTATATAATCTTATATTGGTTATATGACTTGATAATTTTATACTTTGCAATAAGATCACCCCACTAATTCTAGTAATCATTTCTCACTGTGTAAACTAATCACAATATTATTGACTATATTCCCTTTCCCCTTTTCATCCATCCTTCCACTCTCTCCCTTCTGTGATCATCTTTTTTATCTCTGTTTCTATGAGTCTGTTTTTGTTTTGTTTGTTTGTTTTGCTTTGTTATTAGATTCCACATATAAGTGAAACCATATGATATTTGTCTTTCTCTGCCAGACTTATTTCACTCAGCACAATACCCTCTAGATTCTTCCATGCTGTTGCAATTGCCAAGATTTCATTTTCATTTATTGTTGTGTAATATTCTATTATATATATATAAATCTATATGTACCTATCTATATCTATCTATATCTATCTATCTATCTATCTATCTATCATCTATCTATCTATCTATATCTATCTATCTATCATCTATCATCTATCTAATCTATCATCTATCTATCATCTATCTATCTATCATCTATCTATCTATCATCTATCATCTATCTATCTATCTATCTATCTATCATCTATCTATCTATCATCTATCATCTATCTATCTATCTATCTATCATCTATCTATCTATCATCTATCTATCTATCTATCTATCTATCTATCTATCTATCTATCTATATCTATCTATCATCTATCATCTATCTATCATCTATCTATCATCTATCTATCTATCTATATCTATCTATCTATCTATCTATCTATCTATCATCTATCTATCTATCTATCTATCTATCTATCTATCATATCTATCTATCTATCTATCTATCTATCTATCTATCTTTCTATCTATCATCTATCTATCTATCTATCTATCTATCATCTATCTATCTATCTATCTATCTATCTATCTATCTATCTATCTATCTATCTATCTATCATCATCTATCATCTATCTATCTATCATCTATCTATCTATCTATATCATCTATCTATCTATCTATCTATCTATCTATCTATATCTATCTATCTATCTATCTATATCTATCTATCTATCTATCTATCTATCATCTATCTATCTATATCTATCTATCTATCTATCTATCTATCTATCTATCTATCATCTATCTATCTATCATCTATCTATCTATCTATCTATCTATCTATCTATCTATCTATCATCTATCATCTATCTATCTATCATCATCTATCTATCTATCATCTATCTATCTATCATCTATCTATATCTATCTATCTATTATATCTATCATCTATCTATCATCTATCTATCTATCTATCTATCTATCTATCTATCTATCTAATCTATCATCTATCTATCATCTGTCTATCTATCTATACATATATATATTTGTCATCTTCTTTATTCAGTATTTTGTTGGTGAGCACTTAGGTTGCTTCCATGTCTTGGGTATTGTTAATAATGTTGCAATAAACATATAGGTGCATATCTTTTCCAAAAAATTCCCTGAAACCAAATATATCTTTATGGATTTACCTTTTATCTCATATACACATTCAATTTTCTGAAAATATATTTTAAAATAAAAAAAATCACTAGATCTATTTGCTTGCTTTAAGCCCACTTATCATAACCAACACTTCAAAACAGTGAGATTACCAATGACTTTCATGTTGCTAAATCTAAAATCAGTTTTTTAGACTCCCTTTTTCTGTCTTATTATAAAAATACTCTGATTGACTATGCAATTGTGCTGCCTCTTGTTATTTTTCTATGGATAATTTTTTCTTTTTCTTTTTTTTTTACTGGGTTCTTTACGTATTTTCAGCCATAGGACCTGGGACTTCTAAAATGTTCTGATGCTTACACTTTTCTGACTTATTTAATGCTACAATTTATATTCATAGTGTCAGTTGAACTAATTAATCCAAAATTTAATTGGCTGCCCCAAACCTCTTCTGAGTTTATATTCAATTGTCTACACCATATGTCAGATAAGATACCTCATAGGTGTCTAAAACTCATCATGAATCAGATTGAACATATGATGTTTGCCACCAAATCTCTTCCTTCTCTAGTATTTTGCTTGTCAATAAATTTTTAAAAACCTAAAAGTCATTTTTACTATGTTTTCTTTTCCATCCCTGCTCCTGCCACATGCAGTACCATTACCAAGGCTTGTCAACTCTTAGTTTTAACTGTTTCTCAAGTGTGTCAGCTTCTCTCTTCCTCTATTGTGACCACTTCAGTACAAGCCGTTGTTATCTCGCATCTGAACTAGAGTCAGAGGCCAAAAGTCCTTCCTCTAAGCATGTTAGCAACCATGGATTTTTTTCACCAGTGACTGCCAGAGAGATATTTTCAAAATACAATTGTGTCTATATTCCCTGTTTAAAAATATTCAGTGGCAAACATTCAGGTGTGGAATAAAGATCAAAATAATATGTCTTATGTCTTATAGTATTACATGGAGTGTTCTAGCCCCTTTCTCTGGATACGTCTTGTGTTATGCTCCCCTTTGATGTCTGTGATTAGGCATTTCCTTTATAAGGCCAGATGGTATTCCATTTTTCTACCTTTCTAGTTCAACCTCCCATTTCCTTGGGGAATCACTACTCATTTTCTATAATATACTTCAAGGGCTCTAGCTCAAGAAAGTCAATCTGTGATCAACTCCTCTCCAAGTTTAGGTTACATCTCTTTATTATGGCCTCTTACACAATGGTGTTTTTTACATTAAAGAAAAATAACTCCATTTTTTGTGCTCACCTATTTTTGTGATAATTGATTAATACCCATATGAAACATCATAATTCATTAATATTTGATGAATGAATGTCTTTCTTAAGGAAATAATGTTTACTAATTCTAAAACACATGAAATAATTAATCCCTAATTACTGCAAACTTTAATTTTCAAAATCATGTATTCCAAACACAAATATTTGTAATTTCTTCATGACTTAACACCTCTTTTTCCAGACTTGTATTGAGAAAATCATAACAATATTCTTTAAGAAGCCTCTCCTGTATAAACAATTATTCTTGTGCACTACTGAAAGGTGCTGAGTTTACATAAACTTCTATTTGATGTATTTCTTCCCCCTGGAATTTATATTCTGCTTGAAATGGAAGGATGAAGACACAAATGAGGAAGAATTTACAATACACGGTGTCAGTGAGCAGAGCAGTTCTATGAAACAAACATGCACTTATTTTCTACTATGTGCTAAGAACTGCAATAGGCCTTGACGTATGTCTTGTCCTGAGGAACCTCACAGTTATTTAGTTTATAGATTATTATAAAAGCTAAACAGAAAGGACTTAAGGTTTATTATAAGAAATCATAACACAATAATTTATATTGTAGTAGAGGGATATAGAAAGTGTTATGGGGACACAAATGAGCAAATGAGAGATTAAAGTCATAGGCAAGAGTAATATGGAAAATTTTCATGGACTAAAAGGAGGGATTAAATTTTAAATGGATAGAATTTGAATAAAAGGTGAATATTTTTTCAATAAAAAGGAATACAATCTTTAAAAAATGGTAAACATCAAACCATGTTTAAGGAACACAGTGCAATCAATTAGTCTATTCCAAAGGATTTGTGTAAATAAAATAACAGGAATTGAAACAAGAATATCAAAGGGTGGGTCACTTTAGTTCTAAATTAAAGAGATAGAAGTAATTGTATACCAAATGGGCAATGACTGCAAGGAAATGGCCATACTTATCTGACAAAAATACATTTTTCCTTTAACATTCTGTATATACTCCAATCATATTAATTTATTATGTTACAACCACTTATTTTCAGAATAGTGTCTGTCATATTTAAATAATAAATCTTTAATTAATAACCTAATATATCATTTGTTCTGCAATGTATAAACAAGCCAATATAAAGTTTGAGTAAATAAAATACTAAAATTAAAACAAATGAGCAATGTCCCCTAAAACAATTTAGTTTTTAGAATATAAAAAATGATTTTTATCACTTATCCAGAATGACAGCAACAATATTCAGAACATTTTTCATAAATATTAAACTCACTACATTAAGTTATCAATTCCTAGGACTTATTGAAGATAACTTGGAAAAACGTTTCAGGTAGAATCTGAGTTATTTCCATATCAACAAAATTAATAGAATATGCCTAGCAAAATTATTTTATTGTATTTAATTTTATATGTGTATATATATATATATATATATACACACACACACACACATATATATATATATATATACACACACACACACACATATATTTAAAACAATCCTACTGTCTGTCATAACTCAAGTTATAAAACAACCAAATAGTCCTGACTTGAAGCCAGGGATGGACATCTAGGTAGGTTAGGTATGTGTCTGGGTCTAGGTACAGGTTGGGCTTTGAAAGAAGTAGAGGCATTGATGCACAGCTAAGGTAACAGGAACCTAGGAAGAGGTAAATGGAGACATAATTTCTAGAGATCAAGCCAGGAAGAAATTATAGCTATAATGCAATTACCATAAATAAAATAGAAGTGTATGATGATATTCAATTTATCAAACTAGAGAACAAAATATGTAAGTCTTTAGAATATAAATAGCAGTCAACGTATATATCATTAGCATCTAGAAATATGATAACATTTTTATAAGAAATAAAAGCTAGGAAATTGGATATTTGGCATCAGATACTTAAAGACCATTATTAAAAACTAAGATACAAAGTTCAAGGTCAGAGACACTCTTGGAACACCACAAACTCAAAGATAGGTTAGAGAGTTATTGAGGTAGAGCATTGTTTATTACCTATACCTTAGGTTAGTTAAACTAGTTGCTTTAGCATAATGTTAACACAAAAACCCACCTCATAATATGCCTTCTTGAAGAGAGTTGCTGTTATAAACATGAGTTATACTCTGCAGTATGTAGTCATCAAGAAATATGACTGCTGGTACAACCTGTGAAACAATGCCTCTGTTATGTTGCAAATTACCGATAATTTAATTTGGGAGCCAGTTAATTGTTGAAAGATCTGAAAAAAAAAAGGAAATATTAGGCAACCCAGAAATTAGCAACTGTGAAATTCCATTCTCTCCTTTGGAATAGAAGGAGTGTGGAAAGAGGTGATAACCATGTAGGGAGGAGACTGATGTTAATTAGAACAAGACAAAGCTCATTTTGGTGACAGCACTCCAGGCCAGTATTGGCCTCACATCTGGCAAGAGGAGTCTTAAGGGATTTTGAGCAATATTATTGGATGATGTTAAATATTCAACTAATATAAAATAATTTGACAGGTATGAATTGCAAGGATATAAATTATTTTATTGTGAAAAAAGTTTCAAATTAATGCTTATACAACATAGCCAAATAAAAAATTAACACAGCATGGAGGAATACCCATCTTAAATTTTCCACTAAGCAAATATATTAGTCAACTTAATTTATCCCTGTCAGATATTTAAATGTACCATCTAGGCATTAGGTTCAACAAAATTCATCAAAAAACAGGAATTAATTAAAAATTTTTGTTCAACATTGCTTGAGGTGGTATCATCAGGGTTAGACCAAATTCAGCATGGAAAATAAATCCAGAAGTCTTTCCCTTTAGTCATATAATCTCCAACCTACCCAAGATCTATATATTTGACAGCATTTTCAAGTTTGTTCTTCCTTTTGTTTTTGTTTTTTAAAATTACAAAAACAATTTAATTCTAGATAAAAAATATAGCATCATCTTTTTTCACAATAAAAATAATTTTCTCAGTTTATATTAGGGCTTTGAAAAATCATTCATTTAGACATTTATAGCTCTATTTGTCATTAAATTTGTTGATACTTTGAGTGTTGCCGTAGGAATGTTTGTTTAGGAGAGCAGCACATTTTATGTATTGAAGCAGATACTTCCATGTTTGCTGGATTTTATTTAAGACTGTGGTAGCAAGAACAAGTAAATAATTTCAGGTTCAGGTTGATGAAAGTCACTACTTTTTCCTTAAATGGACAGAATGCAGAGTAATTTATTTTTCTTGCCTTTATCAGATCTTTAACAAAGAAATTGCCCATTTTAGGCTTCAAAGAACCTCAAAGGTTTGTTGTTGTTTTTTTAAATTTTAGGTAATTACTTCTTCATATTAATTTTGCCCACTCATTTCCTCCAGAAATGAACTTGCTCACTTGTCATTTAGAGTATAGCTAGAGAGTAACTTCGTTGTATCTCTTCTGGCATCCATTTCAAGTATTAATATTGTTGGAAAGTGAAGGTAAAGTTTCTCTTGCGCACTAACTTTCTTAATAATTTTCTCCTAGAAATTTCACTTTTAAACACAATGGAATGTATTTATCCCCAATATTTACTTGTCTTATAAGTTAGTACATTAACCTTTGCCATACAATGATATTTCTGATCAATTCATTTACAATAGTTGTCACTTTTATTTTTCCCCAGGAAGAAAACTTTTTCCAATAAACTTTCTCTCTTCCTTCCTTTTCCATGGTTTTATTTCTAGAATATCTCAGAATTTGGGTTGTTTCTCTGTGTATAGTCAAAGAAAACTTATCTATTCATGTTTATAAAAACATCTGAAAAATAATTGTAGTCCCTGTACTAAAAGTAAATGATATATCAGTGCTTGCCCTACAAATGCCATTATTTCAGGTTTAGTAATGATGTGTATACCTCATAATTTTATGTTCTTGCTTTGTCACATTAAGCTGGCAAAAGTGTGAGAGATAAAAATACTAAAGGTCCTTCAGAAGGATTTTATCAGAAAAACACCCTGTAATAGTAAAAGATACCAAGGATTTCATTTACTTCTGTTAAACATCAAAGTCATTGGAGACTACATTTAACTTTTTGGGGGGTGGGTGTTCTATTATACAGTCATTTTATTTCATGTTATTTCAAATTAGGATCCCATTATTATTATTATCATTATTATTTTAAAATATTTTTTTGATTTTAGAGAGAGGAAGGGAGAGGGATAGAGAAATAGAAACATCTATGTGAGAGAGAAACACTGATCAGCTGCTTCTTGCACACTCTGTACTGGGGATCAAGCCTGCATCCCAAGCATGTGCCCTGATGGGAATTGAACCTGTGACCTCTTGGCTCATGGGTTGATGCTCAACTACTGCGAGCAATACTGGCTGGATAGGATCCCATTATTGATTTATTTTTATTTCAGAAGAATGAATTTTCTTATGTTAATAACATAAAGAATATGTGCTGGTATCCTGCAGACGTTTAAGGCATAACCATTTTTTTCCCCAGTGAGATTCAGCTTTAGCACCCATTTTAGCACCCAACACATTAGATGGCCTCATTCACTATAGGAATTTTTAAAAGGGATTTGTTTTGATCAAGAGAATTCTGTTATTCAAACAAAACCTAATGTAGACATTCAACATAGAGAATGAGCATTTTCTCATTGAAAAGAGAAGGTGAGTTCAAATTTGTACCAGATTTTGTTTCTCGTGGCAGACAGGTGTCCCTGCAGCATGTGGTGTTTGCTGTGCAAAGACCCCATGGACATAGACAATAGTTTGGTGAAGGTCAAGGGAGGGGGAGGCAGAGGTGGATGGAGGGGGCAAAGGGCAGAAGGAGGACACCTGCTATTATGTGAAAATTAATTTTTTTTTAAATAAAAATAAGTAAGTAAATAAATAAGTAAAAACAGTTTGAAATATATATATATATATATATATATATGTAGGATTCATAGGTGCCCACTGGGAGAAGGTATCCTTCCTAGCATTGATTTTGGTTTTCAACAGAAATTTAAAAAAATAGATTCTATAGTGCACACAGTGTGAACATCCTCTGCATGTTAGTGTCCCCTGTGATAGGAATCAGACAGCAGACATACAAGCAAGAAATCTTCAATGAAGCAGCATTTGTTGTAAATTAGCTGTCAATATCCCTAGTTTTTATAACTAGAGAAATATTTGTAAGTTAAACATAAAAATTATTTAAACAGGAAAAAACTTAAAAGAAATGCCTAACAATTTGCAGGAATTCTCTCTCTCTCCCTCTCTCTCTCTCTCCATTGGACTTTTTCTCAAATTTGTCAACTGTACCTTGATAAGGCTAAAAGAAAAGTAGATGTTTAAATTCCAAAGATTTATTCCCATATGAAGGAATGATAAAATAATAAGAGAAATATAGATTTTGAAGAGAAAAATATTTGAGAGATCTTCCATGTGTTAGAAATTAAAATTTACTTTTTTTGTGATTCATGGCATGAATTAAAACTTAATCAAAATGAGAATGGCAATAAGAATGTGTAGGACAAAAGGGAAACAAAACATAGGTCTCAAAGAATATGTATTTTAAACATATTCTTTTTGTCACCTGTTTCTATGAAATAAAGGAGCTTCATTGACTTTTCTCAGAAACATTTTCCCACACAGTGGACTATGGTCCACAAGCTGCTGTTCTTGGGCAAATCCACCCTGCTTCCAGGTTTTGTGTGGAGCATGAGTTCAATAAAACTGGTTTTATATTTTGAAGTGATTGGGGAGGTGGAAATCATTATAATAATCTTTCAAAACTCATGAAAATTATATAAAATTTAATAGAAATATACACTTAAAACCTATATAATCTTATTAACCAATGTCATCCCAATAAATTTAATAAACAATTTCAGTGTCTGTAAATATTTGGGAGGGGGCACAAAAAAACTTGAACTTTTAAAAATGACTAAGCTTAAACATACATTATTTTAGTCACATACAGGAGTAAAGAATTTTGAGGACACATTTGTACAATACTCTAGTTTACTTGCAATTATTTCTAAGTTGGTTATTGGGTTAATTGTGAATAAAATACATATGCTTCACTAAAGAAGAAGACATGCAAATGGCAAATTAGTATAAAAAGATGTTCAACATTATCTGTCATTAGGGAATTGCAATTTTAAATAATGATAAAATATTACTGCACATCTATTAGAACGACCAATCCAAAACACTGACAATACCAAATGTGACAAGAAAAATGTAGAGCAACAGAAACTCTTATTCATTGCTGGTGGCAATGCAAACTAGTACAGCCGTTCTGGGACACAGGTTGGCAGTTTCTTATGAAATTAAGCAGATTTTTACCATATGATCCTGCAACCACCCTCCTTTGTATTTACCCAAATGAGATGAAAACTTATACCACACACACATACACACAGATGTTTATAGCAGCTTCATTTATAATTGCCAAACTTAGAAGCAACTGAGATGTCCTTCAGTAGACGAATGGATAAAGTAACTGAAGTACATCCAAAAAGTGACTATTGTTCAGATGTAAAAAGAAATGAGTTACCAAGACATGAAAAGACATATATGAAACTTACAATCCATATTACTAAGTGAAAGAAACTAATCTGAAAAGGCTGCATACTGTATGACTCTAACTATTTGGCATTCTGGAATGGTCAAAGCTATGGAAACAGTAAAAAGGTCAGTAGTTGCTGGGGATCCCAGGGGAGGGAAGGATAATTAAACAGCACAGATTTTTAGGGCAGTGAAACTACTCTGTATAATACGACAATAGTGGATAAATTTCAGTACATATTTGTTAAAGCCCATAGAATGTACAACACTGAGAATGAACCCTAATGTAGACTGTGGACTTCAGGTGATAATGATGTGCTAATGTAGGTTTATTGATTGTAACAAATGTACAGCTGCAATGAGGGATGTTCACAGTAGGAGAGGTTGTGAGTGTGTGGACAGGAGTATGAGAACTCTGCTCCATTTTGCTGTGAAACGAAAACTTCTCTAAAAATATTAAAAATATATATGTATAATCCATGCCAGTGTAGTACTAGCTCTATTGCCAATGGTACTACTGTTCTTTTAAAAAGGCCAAATAGATAGGACAGCCTTCAGATTTTGTGCAAATATGCTGGATATAAAAAACAATTGCAATCATAATCTAGTTTTCTACTCTCTTAGATTAGATAAAACATACCTATTAATAAATGGTAACTAAATGGGATTAGTCCTGCTGGTTTGAGCTTATATTTACCATTGTTATCAGGCAATTCACTCTAGTATTTCTACAGGTCTTATAATAACTTTTATCCCAGACTGTCTTTTCAAATCAAGAGATCTTTTCATATCATACAGCTTTGAAAACTAAACTAAATACAATGTCTCTCTCTAGGTCAGAGATAATTTTTTTCCCCCTGAGTAATATCATAAAGATAATGGATCTCTCTGATAAAATGTGGGTAGGTTTGCTGGTAGCACACTTATACAATTGTGGGTTTTCTAAGCTCATGGTCCCTCACCTGTGACAGAGAGCTCTATGTCCACAGCATTCATATGGGCTTATTCTGCGTTGCCTTCATGGGAATTGGGGGAAAGAGGAACTGATGAAAAAATGAAGCTTATGAGCCCTGCTGTTATATGAGTACATATCTAATTCCATTTGGGCTTATTGTTGCCTTACCTGGCAAATCTATCAAAGTGTACAGAACTGATCCAGCTGCCTGCTGATCAAGGACTGCTTGGCTGCTTGACAACCATAACTTCAATCTTCTTATAAACATTCCCCAACACACACACACACACACACACACAGGTGTAAAGTTACATATTACCTTATAAAATGCTATCTTTTTTAAAAGCTAAATTAATGGTATGTTTGTATAGTATTATATAATAAAACTATTACACTTTGTACAATAAAGCCATTTTTATGCTTTGATTATCTTTATGAAGTAGTAATAAGTGGTTACCATTATCCCAATTTTATTATTGCAAGCCCTGAAAAAAACTTTAAAGCAATTTGTTAAAATTCTATACATATTTATCAAATTATTATTGAGTTACATATTTCAACAGGTAATATAAAGAGTAGCACAGGACTCTAGCTCTGAGCTGGCTTACGATATAGGCCAAGAATTAAAAACTTAAAAATTAAGTTGAGAAGGAACTATGCTGCTGCACATTATACATTATCAATAAATGCTATTGATCTGAAAATAATAATGATTGTATTTCCTGGAGCTATCATATAGAGAAATAAAGTTAAGTACCACAATAGTATAAAAACTGGAGCTTAGTGGAAATAGGGTAAAATAATTTATTTGTAATGAATAGCTATTGCTTGAATGTTAAAGCTTAGGACAAATCACAGTTTTTGTGATGATTAATTTTACATGACACCTTGACTGGGCTAAAGTATGCCCAGATAGCTGGCAAAATATTATTTCTGTGTGTGTCTTGAGTTGATTCTGGAAGAGTTTATTGTTTGAATTGATAGGCTGAGTAAAGATCACTTTCAAAATAAAATATTTTGCTATTTTCACTTTCTTGATTTTCTAATTTGTCTACATTTTTCCTTTATTATTGTCAAATGAGAAATTGTTCCTGTCAATATTTATCTTTTTAACCTATTTCTGAGGATGTCATCGTGTGTCATAAACATTTGCACCATCATAGGAATCATTTCCAAGGTTTAGTTCAGTTTTATTGTTTATATTAGTCACTATAAGTTCCATATGTTACCTTTTAGTTCATTTTTCCACATTGGTACTGCAGTCCTGACAAAAAATAATTTCTTTACTAGATGCTTTCATAGTGAATTATAAGAAGATGGCATCGATGATAAATCTTAAATGCAGGAAAAACTGACAAAAACTTAGGGCATCTCCACAATGACAAATGGTAAACATAGAAGAGGTATGCTTGATTTATTTTCTTTATATATTAAGTATCTAAAAATATGTTTTATGCATAGAAATCTGTTCTTAATTTTTAAATGCAACCATATTGGCATTAGTTAGCAGACATGTCAGGTACAATTGTTTGAAGTCATGCCAGAAAAAATATGAATCTCATTCTATTTAATCTGTGACTGTTGAATAGCTTCTTGGTATGCTTTTCACAATAAATTGATAAGAGCTAAGAGCTATTTTCCATTAAATTATATACTTGATAAATATTGAGGTTAATGGAATCAATTTTCTCAATTTCAACAATATAAAATGTCCATTAAAAGGAGAAATTAAAAATCTAGTCACAAATAGAAGCTCATATGCTTTAAATCTATTTTCATTGAAGTTGCATTTTGGGGGACATATCATATATTGAAAACAGTCAAAAACAATTTACCAGGATGATTTTAATCTATAGCTGACTCAAAATCGTTCAAGAGGAAATTTGATCACACAGGGTAAAGCAAAAGTGGGTTTACAGTTGTGAATACACAAAATATAGGAGTTTATGCCTTTATAATTACTTATTACTTATTGTATTATTTTCCATACAACTGCAAACCCATTCTATATATAATAATAGCCATTATTACTATATGTACCTATGATTTATTGACTATTTATAATAGTCATATTTTTTTCCATTATTTCATTTTATTCTCTGCTCAGAGATCCTGGCTCCACAACTGTGGAACAAAATTTACAAACTACATATATAAACATATAAGATCTTCCAGGGGCAAACATTAACATATTTAACCAAACTTATCTTTGTCTAGTTAGTAGTAAGAGACCTGTGCCCCACAATGATTTGTTCCTGGACAAGCCAGTGATATTTGTTCCTACTTTGTTTGCAGTTTCTCCAATTTGCCACCCACTCTAGGCTGCTTAAAAAGTTCTCTATCACTTTGTCAATATAAATCCTCCCAAACAGGCATCTGTATGTCAGGATCACCTTTGGAGTTAGTTAAAAAAAAAAAAAAAAAAAATCAACACTTTTGGGAATTGAATGCTGTGGATCCAAGTTCTTAATGCCAGAGCTTAAACACTTTGTTTTGTTCTCACCTATTAATTCCTTGATGAAGCAAGTTGCCATGTTATATGCTGCTGTATAGAGAGGACAGCATGGCAAGGAACTGAGGGCAGCCTCCAGTTGATATCCAACAAAGAAACAAGGTGAGCGTTACAGGGATCCTTTTCAAGTAGAGTTCTGAGGAGAACCTGGTCCTGATGACTTTGATTGCAATCTTGCAGAGAACCCTGCTAAGCCATGCATAGACTCCAGACACAGAAACTGAGATAATAAACTTTAGTTTTAAGCTACTAAAATTGTAGTAATATCACTACTAGATAACAAATACAGTTATGTGTTGATTCTGCTGATGCTAAGAATGTCTGTTCTCATAATGTGTCCCAGAAATGGAAAAGTAAGCACAAGGTAGGTTTGGGGACCAATTAAGCCCACTATTAGATGGACTTTAATTAAAAATGGACTTGACTGGCCTCCATAAGTTCCTAGTCTGAATGTTGGAACATAGCAAAAGTCTGTTGTACAATAATACTGATAAATGTTCACAGATGCCTCTGAGGAAGACTATAAGAAAGATTAAAGTAGTAATATTTTGGCATTATAGCAGAGTCCTTCTTCAAAGAGACCAAGCTTACATTTTTACCCAATAAGATATATAAATTGACTCAAGTCTGGGATTGGTCAATAGACTGTGACTCCTTGTTTGGGGGACTCAAGTCAGATTTCTGCTCACTGGACTTAGAACTTTTCTGTTTATACAAATCAGAATTCTGTTTTGATTCTTCTATTCATTATAGCAGCCAGGTGCTTGTGATAACCTTGTCTTAGGTTTGACAACTTAAGTTCGACAACTTAAGTTCCTTCACTGATCCCCTTCCCCTCCATTGTTCCATTATGCCCTTTATGTTTAGATATATCAGTTCAGTGATAGAATTCCCCCCTGTAACTTCTGACTACATTGAAGAGACGTCATAGAATCCATCAGGAATGCTGGGACTCCCATAACAGCTGTGGTGAAAGGTGTGTCTTTTGCCCACTGTCAGGTCAGTGAGCAGGTCTTATAAGATAAATTCTCTCTAATATTCCAATCTCCCTAAGACTTAGGATACCATATCTATGCTATACCTAATATGAATAAGTTATTCATTACTATGTAATAAAATGACTGTAAAATTTGAAGATCAACACAAAACACATTTATTACTTTACAATTTCTGTGAGTCAGGATTCTGACTATGGGTTTAGCTTGTTCCTTCACAAGGCTGATAGCAAGATGTTGGATGGCGGTGTGGTTTCAACTGAAAGAAGGGTTTATCCACATCCTCACTTGTGTGATTCTTTATAAAGATGCTGATCATTGTCCTTATTCAACTCTTTATCAATTGGTTCTTTGCTTGTATCTTGGGCCTCTTCCTCCTTATAACTGAAAATTTCCCCTTGACGTTTAGGTTTGACCTGTTGTGTAGAGTGCTTTGTTCCTGTGTTTTCACTGGCTTTTTTTTCTGGCAACCTTTTTTAAATACTACCCTTAGCTTGTAAAATTCTGATATTGTGTGAACACCACCTTTAAAGTGGGACTTTTTCCTGTGAAATGACAGAAACACAAAACAAAGTAGCATAAACCAAATAGAGACTGACTGGCTAACAAAACTGAAAATTTTGAGAAGGGCCTGGTCTAAGGTAGGGCAAATTTTGGAGACCCATAAATGTCATTAAGACTCTCTGTATATGTGTAGAGAGGGAGTGGGTGTGTCACAAATGGAATATAGCTACAAAACTGGAATACAGCTATAGTTATCTAGTGAGTAGGGTTCAGGACTGCTGCTAAACCTTCTGCTATATACAGGACAGCTCTAAACACACAGAAATTATTAGACAATATTGCTGAGATAAGAAATTCTGTGCTAGAGATTATACTTTCATAATTAGATAAATAAAATTGCTCTTCTATGAACATAGGGGTACATATTCTTTCTGATTAGTGTTTCAGGATTCTTAAGATATATTCCTAGAAATGAGATCACTGGGTCAAAAAGCAGCTCCATTTTTAATTTTTTGAGGAACCCCCATACTGTTTTCTATAGTGGCTTCACCAATCTGCCATCCCGCTAGCAGTGTACCAGGGTTCCTCTTTCTCCACATCCTGGCCAGCATGTGTCATTTGTTGATTTGTTGATGGTAGCTATTCTGACAGGTGTGAAGTGATACCTCAGTGTGATTTTAGTTTGCATTTCTGTGATGATTAGTGACATTGAGCACTTTTTCACATGTCTCCTGGCCATCTGTATATCCTCTTTGGAGAAGTGTCTATTCAGGTCCTTTGCCCATTTTTTAATTGGATTGTTTGTCTTCTTCTTGTTGAGTTGTATGAGTTCTTTGTACATGTTGGAAATTAGCCCCTTATCAGATACATCCTTGGGAAATATGTTCTCCCATACCATGCTTTTCCTTTGTATTTGGAGGCTGATTTCTTTTGCTGTGCAGAAGCTTTTTAGTTTAAGGTAGTCCCATTTGTTTATTTTTTCCTTTGCTTCTCTTGCTCTAGGAGATGTATTAGTGAAAATTCCACTAAGTGAGATGTCTTTTGGGAGAATGTACCATGTTCATGGATTGGAAGAATTAATATAATTAATATTTCTATACTACCCAAAGCAATTTATAGATTCAATGCAATTCCTGTTAAAACACCAAGAGCATATTTCACAGAGCTAGAGTAAATATTCCAAAAATTTATGTGGAACCAAAAAAGATCCCAAATAGCCATAGCCATCTTGAGAAAGAAAAACAGAGTGGGAGGGATCACCTTACTGGGTAAAACTGTAGAGTGGGAGGGATCAAACCATTGTATTCAAAATAGCCTGGTATTGGTACAACATACATATAGATCAAAGGAACAGAACAGAGACCCCAGAAATAAACCCATGCCATTATGGTCAGTTAATATTTGACAAAGGAGGCAAGAGCATACAATGGAATAAAGACAGTTTCTTCAATAAATGGTGCTGGGAAAATTGGACAAGTACCTGCAAAAAAAATGAAACTAAATAACCAACTTACTCCATACACAAGAATAAATTCAAAATGGATAAAAGACTTAAATGTAAGTCATGAAACCATAATAATCCTGGAAGAAAACATAGTAAAGTCACAGACATCTGTAGTATAACTTAAAGTCAGGTGGCATGATACTTCCAGCTTCATTCTTTTTTCTCAGGATTGCTTTGGCCATTCAGAGTCTTTTGTGGTTCCATAAAAATCTGATAATTCCTTGTTCTATTTCTTTAGAAATAACATTGGTATTTTGATGGGGATTACATTAAATCTGTATATTGTTTTGGGTGATATGGTCATTTTAACTGTGTTGTTTCTTCCAATTCATGAACATGGAATAGTTTTCTATTTTATTTGTGTCTTTTTCACTCTCTCTTAATAATACTTTGTAATTTTCAGTATATGTCTTTCACTTTCTTTGTTAATTTTATTTCTAGGTATTTTTATTATCTTGGTTGCAATTTCAAAAGAACTGTGTGTTTTTTTCTCTCATTTCTGTTTCTCAAGTTGTGTTTTTAGTATGCAGAAACACAATGGATTTTTGTACATTAATTTTATAGCCTGCAACTTTACTGTATTTATTCTTTCTAATAATTTTTTGGTGGAATCTTTAGGGTTTTCTATAAACAGAATCATGTCATCCAGAGAAAGTGACAATTTTACTTTTACTTCCCTATTTAGATGACTTTTGTTTCTTTCTCTTGCATTATTGCTCTGGCCAGGACTTCCAGAACTATGTTGAATAAGAGTGGTGAGAATGGTCAATAATCTAGTCACATGCCCTCACTGGAAATTGAACTATGATTTCCATGATAGTAGGTCAATGCTCAAGTGTTGAGCCAAGCCATCCTAGGGTAATTATTGGGGTAAGAGTATTTACTATAGCCATTTTATGTTTTGTTTTCTGGTACATCTGTGCCTTCATTGTTCTTTTCCTTTGTATTTCTGTCTGTTGTTTTTGATTGATGGTGTTTTATACTTCTTTCCTCTGTGTCCTCTTTTTTTAAGCTATGTGTCCTGGTTTGGGGGTTTTCGTGTGTGGTTACCATTAGGTTTATAAAAAATAAACTTGAATATATACAATAGTTTTTTTCCTTTGAGTGCATGTAATTTTCATCCTCATTTGCTGGTACAGAACTTTATCTCCTCACTTTTTATGTTTTTGTTGTCACAAATTATACCTGTTTATGCTGTAAGTTTTTTGGTGATCATACTCATAGTGTGTAACCTTATGTTCTTTGTTTCAGATGGGATAACTCCCTTGAGTATTTCCTGCAATGAAGGTTTTCTGGTGATAAAATCATTCAGCTTCTGTATGTCTGGGAATGTCTTTATTTCTCTTTCATATTTAAAAGATAATTTTGCTGGATATATTATTTGTTGTTCATAATTTCTATCTTTCAGATGTTTGAACATTTTGTTCCACTTTCTTCTGGCTTATAGAATTTCTGTTGAGAAGTCGGATGATATTCTGATGTGTTTTCCTTTGTAAGTCTCTTTTTTCTTTTCTGTGGCTGCTTTGAGAATTCTTTCTTTGTCATTAATTTTTGACAGTTTTAATACAGTATGCCTTGGAGAGGGCCTCTTTGGATTGAGGTAACTAGAGGTTCTGTTTGCTTCTTGGATTTGAGGACCTATTTCTTTCCATAGATTTAGGAAGTTCTCATCCACTATTTGTTTGAATAGACCCTCTGTTCCCTTTTCCCTATCTTTTTCTTCCAGAATGCCTATTATTCTAATATTGCTTTTTCTTATGGAGTAAGATAGTTCTCATAGAGCTCTTTAATTTTTCTTTATGCTCAGGTCTCTCTTTTCTTCCATCTGTGTCATTTCTAGATTCCTACCTTTGATATCACTAATCCTCTCCTCCATCTTGTTGGCTTTGTTTTCTATGCTCAGTAGCTCATTCCTAATCTCCTTAATTGCATGCTTAATTTCCAGGATTTCTGATTGTTGTTTGTTTTTTTGAAAATTTCAATCACTTTGGCAAAGTACTTGTTTTGTTCATTGATTTGTTTTCTGAGTGCACTGAATTGTCTGTCTGTATTTTCTCACATCTTATTGAGTATTTTCAGAATTTCAGTCTTGAAATCTCTGTCATTTATATCACATATTTCCATGTATTCCAGCTTGCTTTCTGAGGATTTTTCATTTTCTTTCTGATCATCCTCATTACCGTGGATATTCATGGTATTTGCTACTCTCCTTTGTCTAGGCATTAATAACACTTCTATAGCAGCATCTGAAGAGGTCTTTCTACCATTTTCCAGAAATGGAACTGAATAACAAGATTTTTTACCTCTATGATCTCCCATACTTGACATCCACAGGATTCCATAAGACAGTACAGCCCCGCTGCTTGGGTGGTAAGGCTTGTTTGCCCTCACATAGTGGTGACCCTGTGTCCTGCGCCTGCATGTGGTCCAGCCTCAAGAACCAAACCCAAGGCTCAGTCACAGAGGAAAACAGTAGTTCAACTGCAATGGCTCTTGGTTTATAAATAAAATGCTCTTCGACACAACACCGAGGGCAACAGGAGGTGAGTTTTGGGAGTTCAAGGAGCAGCATGTCTCTGTGGTTCCATTTCTCTGTCAGAAACATCCCCATCTGACAGCAGACAGAATCCCATGCTCTGTCAGGTGCGACTCAGCCAGCTGCCCTGCTGGACTTCCTACCACAGCTCTCTATTCCTTTTGGATAAAAGAAGCATATGTTGCCATTGGCTTCCTCCCCTTTCCTGGGTACAATGGGATCTCTAGGATGCAAGGCTGTGTCTGCGGGCTGTCTAAGCTCTTTTCCCTTCTTGTCTCCTTGATTATTCCAGGTTGCCCACCTTTAGATGTCCCAATGTGCAGGTCTCTCGGGTGTGCCTCTGTATTGAGTAGGGAATTCTTTGTTGAATTATAGTTGGTTATTTTGTTGAAATTTCAGGGGCAGAGGCCAAGGATATATTTCAGACCACCATTCCTCTGATGTCAACTCAAAACTCTGCAACATTCTGCAATTATATATTTAGCATACTATGGAATATTAACTATGTAGAGTATTACTATATTCTATACTTATATTCTAGAAACTATAACATGCCCTATACTATATATAGTATTATGCAGTTGTACTATATATATAATGTATTAATTTATAGTTTATATAATAAATATAACATTCTGTTCCTGCACCAATGTAATATGTAGTCATTGATTCTTGGAGGAAAAAAGAAGGATGGGATATGGAGTATAAAAATGAGCTATTAATATATCATCAACTTAGCTAAGTGGCTGTCCCAGTTTCAGGTTCTGTGGCACTATCTTATCTCTATATATTTCTAATTTAGTTTAATGTATTGAATTGGCAAAATAAGTATTCCCTATTGATGTCAATAAGGAAGATTTAAAGGAATCTATTTTTTATGTGAGAAATATACTAGTTTTCATTCACTCTCTTATCATCAGACTGTGCTATTTTTGTTAACCTCTAAGTCAGTATAGTCTGTTGGAATCCTGGTCACTGTGACACTGCAGAACATCAAGTTGATTCACCATATTGATGATTTATGTTAATTGGATCTTGTGAAAAAGCAAGGGTTAGATATACTTTAAAACCCTAAGAATACACTTGTATGCCAGAGCATGGAACTTTAATACCAAGAATGTCTAGAGACTACTGCTTTGGGGAAAACTTTGACATCAGGCCTGAGATAATGTAAAAATTGTAGTACCATAGACAAAACAAAAAAAGCAAGGCACAGTGTTTTATTGTATGAAGGTATTATGGATGAATCATAGACTGCTAAAGGGAACATTTCTTTGACAATTTATTAGGTGACTTAGAAGATTCAAAATTTTGAATGGGATCCAGAGTAAAAGAGGGCACTGCAAGGCCAGGCAGAAGTATTAAAATAGCAGCTGTTTGGGCCATATAATGCTGACAGATTTATTGCTTCTAGAGTGGCCTGTGGTGAATAATAATGGTGTGCGGAGGCTCTGACAAGTCCTAATATGAGAAATGCAGCCGAAACTCTTGGCTCCTATAACAAATCCATACCTTCTGCAGCTGAGAACTATTTGTCATTAGATAATGAGGTGCATACATCCAAATACTCAAACACATACATACACATACAGAGCCACATTTTGATATTTGAAAAATTAGGTCCTTATATATGCAACTTATATTTTATTGAATAAACATATTAATCATGCACATTATGATAATGATTAAAATATTGTTAGTACTATACTTAGCTCTTATAAATTTAAGGATACAATTGTTTATTTTACATACATTATTTGGTAGCGCTTCTCACTAGGAGATTTCCATGTATATAACACAGGATGGCATTTTATATTTAAGAATTACTTGTCACAGCCCAGCTGGCATGGCTCAATGTTTGACCATTAACCTATGAACCAAAAGGTCACAGTTGGATTCTCAGTCAGGGCACATGCCCAGGTTGTGGCCTACATACCCTGAAGTGGGCATGCAAGAGGCCGTTGATCAGTGACTCTCTCATCATTAATGTTTCTATCTCTCTTTCCCTCTTCCTTTCTCTCTCTGAAATAAATAAAAATATATATTTAAAAAAAAATTACCTATTACATTTAGGGGAATTTTCAAACCTACACTTATTTGTCAACCTGATATCCTTTTTTTCTTTTTCTGCTTTAGTTCCATCTCTTTTATCAGTCTGATTTCCATATGCCTTCCACTAGGCCCAATACATTATAGACTCCCAAGCAAGACCATGGCCATCCACAATCTCTGCAAAACCATAAAACAAAAGTTTCAGAAGAACCCTAATTGTAGCTATAACAAATAGTACTAAATCAGTAACTGATATTCAACTCTCCCTTCTTCATTAGTTATTTTAGATTTTTCTCACCTTTATCCACATTTCAGCTGTTGCAAATTGCTTACCTGGAGGAGTAACCAGAAATCTATGAGAGTTTCTGAGTCTTAGTTATCTTCCCCAGTTCACAATAACAGTTGTGATGGTATAGGTTAAGAAAAGTAGATTTTGAATACCCTACATATTCTACTTTGTTTATGAGAAATTAAGCCACTACTGTTTTTACAAGTATCACTTAAGGCCTATGATTAACAATGACACCAAGCCCAGTGAGTGGCATTTGGTCAATATCAGTAGCAATATTAAAAATTTATGGATTGGTATTTTATTTGTGACATGTTTGAAAAAATATATTTTTTCAACACATAAGGTCAGCTCTGGTGAGACAATAGAGGGGGAAAAAAGGGGTGCTTTAGAAATATAACACTTTTGGATAAGGTTAGAGGTAAAGAGAGATTTCAAGACTAATACAAATGGGAATCATCTATTGGCTAAGAATTCTAAACTTAACCCATTGGTCCCAAAGATTTGAGTTTGGTCAAAACATTGTTTGAAACATTTTACTGACAAATACAGCAATGATTCTATAATTTTCTGCTCTAAATTTTGTAGGTATTTGTACTATAAAGAAAACAAGAAGGCTAATAAATTATGAGTGTAACCTCTCTTACTATGAGTTTTGCTTATATGGTATATTAAGGATATGTTGCCTCCCTTCAACCTAAATAAAAAGTGATAAAAATCCTTGCCTGAGAATATTAACTGGCCTTACCTAGAGAAAAACAGTGGAGTCTTATCTTATGCACTTGTTAGGTTAGTTTAAGTGTGAAAGGCATCCCGTTGCATGCAGTCGTTATCCTTAAGAAAGTTATCCCATTGAAGAGCAATACATTCAAAATAGCAGGTTTTTGCTTTTTTTCTCTCCATAGTTGAGACAGATTGTTACTTCCTTGGCTGAACATCAGAAACCCAGTTGGCTTAAGTTTAGAACCCAGCTCCTAAAACAAATTTATTTAAATATTAATTTGAACATTCACTCTCAGTGTTCTGACAAGTTCCCACTTAAAAGAGGTCTGTGAGACCTGAAACATGCTGGAGGAAAAGTACATTCATAGCTCCCATCTCACATTCACTCTGGGGCATATGCTCATTTATTGGAATGCTGGAAAGAGGACCATTTGGTATTTAAAAATGCTCTCCCTCTCTTTTTCTCTCATTTGCATATTAGTAAGTTGTACTTAGAATATTTTTCCAATGTGATGTCAATGTTTCTTTTGGGTTCTTTCTTTTTCTTTTTCTTCTTTTTTTTTTTTTTTGGTTTTGTTTTTAATATATATTTTATTGATTTCAGAGAGAAGGGAGAGGGAGAGAGAGATAGAAACATCAACAATGAGAGAGTCATTGATTGGCTGCCTCCTGCACACCCTCAACTGGGGATCAAGCTGGCAACCTAGGCATGTGCCCTGACCAGGAATCAACTGTGATCTCCAGGATCCTAGGTTGATGCTCAACAGCTGAGCCACGTCCAGTAGGGTGCTTTTGGGTTTTTTATAGTTTTAATTGGAAGGTTATTTTAGCTTTTGGAAGCTAAATTTGACCAATAGTTATCAATTTTATTAACACATAAGAATATACATGGGAAGCTGGAAGACATTTCTGATACTCAAGAAGCACCCCAGACATTCCTGCTTTGTAGGAAGCCTGTCCTCTGTGTCTGGGAGTGCTTCTCTATTCTTAATTTTTTTTCTTTTTTTGTATTTTTTTTTCCATTTTAATCAGCAGGCAAGATTAAGAACCACTGGTACAGCTAAAGCTACATTTAGGCATTGTGGGTGGAAAACAGATTTTGAATTAACCCTGTTGTACATAATAAGTAAATCTAGAACAGTTGTGGGCAGCTGACTATAAAGTTATGCTCATTTAAAGGATTTCCTTTTGCTTTAAATAATAAACTATCTAGTTTTAATTTTCTCTCTAAATGAATGCCATCCTTTCTTGGGCAAGTGATTTTATATAGTATTTATGCACTGGTTACCAGAAGGACAGATCAGTCTGATTCTCACACCACTGGGGAGATCTCAGAAGGGACAGGCATCATTATTTCACAGTCCACCTCAAACTGTCCTTATAAAGTTCCCCTGTTGTGTCAGTTTACACATAAAAACTCCAGATTATAAGAAATAAACATATCATATGGATCACTTATTAGGCTGAGAGGTGAATTAAAGGATGAGACCAAATCTAATGTAAAGGAATTCATTTTTCTAAAGAGATAAAAAGTTTGTGCTCTGTTGTTTTAAAGCAAGAAAATGCCTCTACTTGGTAAGTGGTTCTGAGCTGATACAAGTAAGAATAGGTGCTTTATTGTCATGGAAGTTTGCTTCTATGGAAAGCGTAATATCTCTTGGAATTTCTCCTTTGGATTATGGGAACTTTCAGAAATAAAGTGGTTTTCAACTGTTTCTCCTTTCCCCCAAATCACTGAAATTCCTTTTGTTAACTCCTATTGCTTTATTGCTGTGTGATATCACCCTTCAAACACAGAATGGCAATGTTGAGAATAAAAGAGTAAAAAACAAAATGCCCCAAGCACCACATTATTTTCATTACCAATGATTCTTGCCATGTAAACACCATCCTATCAAAGGACCAAAAAGTGAGGGAACTGAGAGAGGTTGAAAGAGAGAGAGAGAGAGAATTATAAGGAATTGGCTCACAGGATGATAGGGGCTGACAATCTTCATTAAGCAAACTATGTATCCAGGAGAACCAAGGGTGTAATTCCAGTCTGAAGGCTGGCAGCTTGAGACCCAGGAAGAGATGTTTCAGTCTGAGTCAGAAGGCAGGAAAAAACCAACATCCCAGCTCAAGGAAGTGAGGCAGGAAGGGAGTTTCCTCCTACACAGGAGGCCGGTCAGCCTTTTTTTTTTTTTTTTTTTTTAAACTCAGGCTTTCAACTGATTGAAATGAGATGCACTCACATTAGGGAGAACAATATGTTTTATGCAGTCTATGGATTTAAATGTTATTTTAATCCAGAAACATCTTTACAGACATACCCAGAATATTTTTTTTTTCTTTATACCAAATGTCTGGGTTTCCCATGGCTCAGTCAAGTTGACACATAAAACTAACCATCATTGGGAGTATCATGAAGATACTGTAGCTGTCAGGTGGCAAAAGTGAGATGAATACTTTGTTCTAGAGGTGCACATGGATATTGGAACATGGGTCATATAGATTGAGGATCTCTACACATTATACAGGAAACTGTTCATATATTTTCAAGATAGAAAATGCATAGTATTTTCTTTAGAAAAAGACATTTCTTTTGTGTTAAATTTTAAAATCTATGCCATCACTAATAATAAATATAAATAAATATTTTCTTTGGATATCCTTGTGTTGTATTGTCTTAATATTCAAATAAGAAAAAAATTTGGAACTCAGATAATGATAATTTTCTCTTTTGCCTTTTTTTTTTTGAACCTTGAATTACTTCAAAGATCTAAATTATCTAATTTAACTTCTTGCTACATGCAAGAGCAGATAACCAACATTAAATTATTTACACCAGAAAATTATTTAACTATAAATGTGAACCTAAAAGAACAGAAAAAAATATACAAGGAAGAACTAAGGCTATTGTACTTGTGTATAACTACTTCATCATTACTAATCCAAACTATATCAATTTATCTAAAGTAATTTGTCAAAGTGGTTAATTATTAATGTCAATTTGATCTTGATTTAAATTATCTTCATAAATATAATTTCTAACTCTAATTTTATTTTTCTACATCAAGAATTTTTTGTATAATTAGAGTTCTCTGGAGCTGCTCTGGTGCAATCTCCAAGAAATACCTAGGACACTTAATATATACTGGAAATTATCATTATCTTTTAATAAGAACAAATATTTAAATGATTAAAAAAATTCTAAGTGATTAGAAATGTAGAAACTAATTCCATCTCAGTGATAAACTGAAAACTGATTCTCAATTTCTCTCAGTTGGGAGAGGCATTTTGTATCATTTATAGACATGCTGACCCCTAATGGAAATTTCTTCCTTGCTCCCTGGCTCACAGTGAGTAATACCAAAGAGTGATGGCAGAGAAGATGGATGGGCTTCACTGGCAGACAAAATTAGTTCCTACTTGCATTTAAACTCACCAATAATTTTCTTGCTGGTCATGTAATTTATAACTCACTCTGTTTTCTGATTTTACTCCTGCTTATTGCTTGACTTTAATGCAATATTCAATCTACATTCTCAGATCCAAAGTATCTTATTTCACATGTCTGATTTCAGCCACTGAATTTCTCTTGGCACCATATCTCCAAGCACAGTTTTCACACCCCATGCAAAAACCTCTCATTCCCCACTTCCAAAGTTTATTCTACTACTCTGGTGGTCATCATAACTTGGGAAGTTCTAGGTTTAGAAAGACCAGGTAGGCCTTATTCATTTCAACAAAAAACTTTTTCTTTCTCTTTCAAATAACCTCACACCATATTTTGTAGCCTTCAAGACTGACCTAGTATAGTGATTGCATGACCCAGTGTCTGGCAGGAGGAATTCACCTAGTTATGGGAAAGATACCAACACAAAAAGTATAATATTCACCTAAACCCAAAAAGCAACAAAGGGATGTAATGATGCTTTATCTTTCACAAATTGTGGTTAATCCTAATTTTTAAGGATGTGTATATCTGAAAAGTATGTTGAGATGATTTTTCTTGAGCAATATAAAGCACTTAGCATATGGCATAGTAGCATTCAATAAAATATTGTTATTATTTTTGTATTCTTAGAAGAACTGCGCAAAAAGCTAGAATGAAATAGATATTATGTTAATTTATGTGATACATTTGTTGCTTATATGTCCAGAATTGGATTTCATAGATCTACTACATGAACTAGCAAAAGGAAAACATTGAGTGAAACCAAAAAATAACATTCTTTTTTTTTAATCCTCACCTGAGGATATTTTTCCCACATTGCTTTTCAGAGAGAGCGGAAGAGAAAGAGAGAGAGAGAGAGAAAGAGGGAGAGAGGCAGAGAAAGAGAGAGAGAGAGAGACATCGATATGAGAGAGACATACCAATTGGTTACCTTCCACACAAGATCCAACTAGGGCCTGGGGTGGAGACTGCAACCCAGGTATGTGCCCTTGTCTGGAATCAAACCTGGGAACCTTCAGTTCACAGGCTAATGCTCTAACCACTGAGCTAAAATAGCTGGGGCCAAACAATAACATTCTTAGGGTGTGGCACAAAGCAAGTGAATTTTTACTGGATAAAATGTGTTTATTCATTCATTCATTCATCTGTTCCTTAATTCCCTAATCCATCAACCCAATAAATACTTGTTGAACACTTACCTTTATTTTAGGAATACTGAAATAAAGAGTCTGAAAGACATGATCTCTATTGTGATAAATAATTCAGGTGAAAAACAAAAGTATTGTGGATTAATGTGGTGAAAGTGAACATCTTAAAGAGATAGTTAAGGGGTCAAATGAATAACAGCTGATGAGTGGGAGAAGGGTGGTGCTAATTATTGTGATTAAATGTGGACCAATTCCATAGATTCTTAATTGATCTCTATATTTGTACTATTGCCCCATTCTAATGCCATCTTCAGTGGAAGAACACATTAATGTCTTAATGCAAATGAAATTGAAGCACATTAACCCCGCCTTTTAAACAAATTTCCTTTGATTTAAAATAAAATTATTCTTTTTTACTTTTTTTAAAATTTATTTTTGTTTATTTTTGTTTAAAATATTACAAATGTAGGGGGAGAGAGTAACCAAAGAATTTATATGCATATATGCACAACCCAAGGACACAGACAATGGTGGGGAGAATGACTGGGGAGGGGGAAGGAACAGGAGGAACGGGTCATTGGGGAGAAAAAGGGACATCTGTAATACTTTAAACAAAAATAAAAATTATAAAAAGTTAAAAGTAAATAAATAAATAAATAAATTTAGATACTGACATAGAAAATAAAAAAAAAAAGATTATAAATTACTTGAGTGCAAAAGACATTTAAATTTTTTCGATATGTTCATTATTAACTAACATCATTTAAGAGAATATTGAGTACACTGTGTTGAAAGCCAAATTAGGCCACATGATCAAAGAAAAAAAATAATAATAATAAAATAAAATAAAATATTATAAATGTTCCTTTTTCTCCCCAGTAACCCATTCCAACCTGTCTCATACCCGTCCCCAGTCCCTCCCCCACCATTGTCCATGTCCTTGGGTTGTGCATATATGCATATAAGTTCTTTGGTTAATCTCTCCCCCTCCACTCACCCGCCCTCCTCCATCCCTCTGACATTCCTCAGTCTCATCTATGCTTCCATGTCATTGAATCTATTCTGTTCATCAGTTTATTAAGTTTTTTAGATTCCATGTATAAGCGAGATCATGTGATGTTTGTCTTTCTCTGCCTGGCTTATTTCACTTAGCATAATATTCTCCAGGTCCATCCATACTGTCCCAAAGGGTACAAGATCCTTCTTCTTTACAGCTGCGTAGTATTCCATGGTGTAAATGTCCCACAGCTTTTTTACCCACTCATCTACTGAAGACCCAAATTGTCCTCTAGCTATCGACTTCTCAGTCTTCCAGCTTCATTTCTCCCTCCTCTTTTCCATTGCACTGGCTTTCTATGAAATTTTTAGCATTAAATCCCCTCCAAAACTCAAAATCTGTTAATGTTCTTGTCTCTCTCTCTTGCTTTTCAAGTTGTAATGAAAAGTCACTTTCTCAGAAGGATCTACTCTAAGCCCTTATGCAGAGTGATTCTTCAGATATAGAATTTAATGGTATCTTATAATTTCACACATCCACCAAGGAAAAAAAATGGTGAAGTTTCTTACAATATTTTGTCTTAAAATTTTTATAAATATTAATTTTCCTGATATTCTTATAAGAAATATTGCCTATATTAACTATTTCTTTTGTGCTCTTGTGTAATTTTTATATAAAATATTGCTTATTCACCTAGGTGCTTCTCACAGGCTCAAATATATTCCATCAAAAGAGTTTACTTGAAAGCATGAATTTCATTTTTGTAACCCTGTGATATTTTATATCATTATAATGACCAAATTCCCTGTATGCCTGCGCTTGGTCAAAAAGACAAGTAATTTGCATCACTTTTTATAGTGCTTATTTTAATTATGCAACTAACGACCTCTAGAGTTTTACAGAGCTAGCCATTCAAAAACTAAGCTATCTTTGATTTCCTCCTTGATCTCATTGTTAACCCATTCATTGTTTAGTAGCAGGTTATTTTGTCTCCGTGTCATTGTGTGGTTTTAGCTTTTTTTCTTGTGATTGATTTCAAGTTTCATACCATTATAGTCACAGAAGATGCTTGATACGATTTCAATCTTCTTAAATGCATCATGACTTTTTAAAAAACATATCTTTTATTGACTTCAGAGAGAGGAAGGGAGAGGGAAAGAGAGAGATAAAAACATCAGTGATGAAAGAGTTATTATTGATCAGCCGCATCTTGCACTCTCCCAACTGGGGACTGAGCCTGCAACCTGGGCATGTGCCCTGACCGGGAATCGAACCTCAGTCTCCTGGATCTTAGGTTGATGCTCAACTGCTGAGCCACACCTGGTCTGACAACATTATGACTTGTTTTTATCTATTTATTTATTTTTTATTATTACATTATTACAGCTGTTCTCATTTCTTCCCTTTGCCCTGCTCCACCTGACCCTGCCCTCCCTTCCCTCTGGTCCTCACTACATTGTCTGTGTCCATGGGCCTGCATATATGTTCTTTGGCTATTCTCTTCACCTTCTTTCATCCATTCGGCCCCACCCACCTACCATCTGATCTCTGTCAGTCTGTACTGTGTATCCATGTCTTTGGTGATATTTTGTCCACCAGTTTATTTTATCCATTAGATTCCACATATAAGTGAGATCATATGGTATTTGCCTTTCTCTGATTGGCTTATTTCACTTAGCATTATAACTTCCAGGTCCATCCATGCTGTCACAAAAGGTAAGAATTCCTTCATTTTTATTGCCATGAAGTATTCTGTTGTGTAAATGTACTGCAGCTTTTTTATCTACTCATCTACTGAGGGGCACTTGGGCTGTTTTCAGATGTTGGTTATTGTAAATTGTACTGCTATGAACATAGGGGTGCATATACTTTCTGATTGGTGTTTTAGGATTCTTAGGATATATTCTCAGAACTGGGATTGCTGGATCAAAAGGCAGTTTCATTTTTTAATTTTTTGAGGAAACTCCTTACTGCTTTCCACAGTGGCTGCACCAGGCTGCTTTTCCGCCAACAGTGCACTAGGGTTCCCATTACCTATGTGTTTTTGATTGGAACATTTAAGCCATTTACATATAAAGTGATCATTATAGATATATATCTATTACCATTTTATCTTTCAACTCACTAGCATTATTATTCTAATTCCCAAAACCAGATAAAGTCTTTACAAAGAAAGAAAATTCTAGGCCAGTCTCCCTGATGGACATAGAGGCTAAAATACTCACAGAAGTGTTAGCAAACTGGAGCCAGCAGCACATTAAAAGGTCATACACCATGATCAAGCAGGATTTATTCAGGGAATGCAAGGTTGGTACCTACTCAGAAATCAATATAACGAGATACACTATATAAACAAAATATAGGGTAAAAACCACATGATCATATCAATAGATAAAAAACCAAACAAACAACGTTTGATAAAATCCAACACCCATTTCTGATAAAAATTCTCAGCAAAATGGGACTAGAGGGGACATATCTCAATATAACAGTGGCTATATATGACAAACCCACAGCTAACATCATACTCAATGGGCAAAAAGTAAAAGCATTTCCATGAAAATTGGGAACAAGACAGGAATGCCTGCTTTCACCACTCTCATTAAACATAGCACTGGAAGATCTAGCTATAACAATCAGACAAGAACAAGAAAAAGAGACACGCAAATTGGAAAGAAAGAATTAAAACTATCATAATTTGCAGATGACATCATACTGTGTATAGAGAACCCTAAAGATTCCACCAAAAAATTACTAGAACTGATAAATGAATTTAATAAAGTGGAAGGATACAAAATAAATATCCAGACAACAATTGCATTTTATACACCAATAATGAACTATCAGAAAGGGAAACTAAGAAAACAACCCTATTCACATTTTTAAGAAAAGAATAAAATACCTAGGAATAAATTTAACCAAGGATGTGAGAAACTTGTACTCAGAAAATTATAAAACACATTGAAGAAAGAAATTGAAGAAGATATAAATAAGTAAAAGCATAGACCATGTTCATGAATAGGAAGAATAAGTGTTATTTAAATATCCATACTACCCAAAGAAGTCTATAGCTTCATCACAATTCCTGTCAAGATACCAATGGTATGTTTCACAGAATTAGAACAAATATTCCAAAAATTTGTATGGAACCACAAAAGAACCTAAATAGCCACAACAATCTTGAGAAAGAAGAACAAAATTGGAGGAATTAGGCTAACTAATATCAAACTATACTACAAAACCATTGTAATTAAAACAGCCTGATACTGGCATAAAAACAGGTATATAGATCAATGGAACAGAAGAGAGAGCCAAGAAATTAACCCATGCCTTTATAGTCAGCTAATATTTGACATAGGAGGCAAAAACATACGATAGACTAAAGATAGTTTATTCAATAAATGGTGTTGGGAAAATTGGACAAATATGTGCAAGTAAGTGAAATTAGGCTTCTTGCTTACACCATACACAAGAATAAACTCAGAATGGATTAAAGACAAATATAAGTCACAAAACCATAAAAATCCTAGAAGAAAACATAGGCAGTAAAATCTCAGACATTTTTTTTGTAGCAATACTTCATCTGATATATTGCCTTGGACAAAGGAAACAAAAGAAAAAATAAAGAAATAGGACTTCATCAAACTAAATTTTTTGTACAGCAAAGGAAACCATCAACAAAATGAAAAGGCAACGCACTGAATGGGAGAACATATTCACCAATGATACAACTGTTAAGGGGTTAATATCCAAAATTTATAAAAAACTTATAAACTCAACACCAAAAACCCAAACCATCCTATTAAAAAATGGGTAAAATATATGACTAGACACTCCTAAAAAGAGAACATACAGATGGCCAGTGGATGCTCAAGAGAACTAATCATTAGAGAAATGCAAATTAAAACCACCATGAGGTGCCACCTCACTCCTGTCAGAATGGCTATCATCACTAAATCAACAGACAGCGAGTGTCCTGCACTTGAAGTGGGAACAAAGATTGGTGCAGTCGCTGTGGGAAGCCCTATGGAGCTATCCCCCCAAATTAAAAATGGAACTGTCTTGTGAGCCAGCAATTTCACTTCTGGGAAATTATCCAAAAAACTCTAAAACACTCATTTGAAAGAATATATGCACTCTTATGTTCATTGAGAAATTATTTACAATAGCAATATTTGGAAGCAGTCCAAGTGCCCATCAGTAGATGAGGGGATAAAAAAATATGTGTACCTTTACTTAATGGAAAACTATGCAGCCATAAAGAAAAAGAAGGAAATCTTACTCTTTGCAACAACATGGATGGATCTGGAGAGAATTATGCTAAGTCACATCAGCCAGTCAGAGAAAGAGAGTAATATTGGATTTTACCCATATGTGGAATTTAATGAACAAAATAAACTAACAAACAAAATAGAAACAGACTCATAATGGACAACAGACTAACAGCTGTCAGAGGATAGGGGAGGTTTCAGGGATAGATGAAAAAGATGAAGGGATTAAGGGGGGAAAAATAATCTCATAGCCACAGACAATAGTAATGTGATTACCAAAAGGAAAGGTTTTTGGGGGCAGGTAGAGGAAGGTATAAGAGTGATGAAAGAGACTGGACTGGGGTGGTGAACACACAATACAATATACAGATGACCTATTATAGAATTGCACACCTGAAATCTATATGATTTTATTAACCAATATCACCCTAATAAATTCAATAAAAAATAAAAATAACAGCTGGTCCATGGGTTATAAGGCTCAAAGACAACCCTGGTGGTTGTGCAGGACTAAATTCTAAGTTGTACTGAAGGGGAAGTTCCAATTCTGTTCTCAAAACATCTGAAGCTTTGATGAAGCTAATCTAACTAAACTGGCAACAAAATCAAAACACAGATCATCTCCAGATCAGATTGCCTTAACAATCCCTTTCTCTGCCACAAACATTTTGACATAAGAAGGTGTAATGGACTAAATTTCTGTGTCTTATCATAAATTGTTTATTGAAGAACTTATCCCCCAAGTAGCTTTATTTAGAGATAGGGCATCTAAAGAAATAATTAAGATTAAATAGAGTCATGAGGATTAGTGTCCTTACAAGAAAAGACTCCATAGCTCTCTGGTTCACTCTCTTTCTCGCCCCACACATACACCAAGAAAAGGACAGGTGAGGACATAGCTAGAAAATAGTTGTCTGTGAGCATGAAGAAGAGCCTCCAGAAACTAATCTGGTGGGATCTTGAACTTAGTCATCTAATATCCAAAATTGTGAGATAATAAATTTCAGTTATTTAAGCCACCCAGTCTATGGTATTTTGTAATGGCAGCCCAAGATGACTAATCCAGAAGGACATGTCCTATTTTGTGAGGGAATATTAATTCCATCTCTTCCTTTCTTTTACACACAGTGCCCCAATAATTGTGTATCATCCAAATAACCTAAGTAGGTTTCAGGTAGCACATGTGAAGCAATGTTTGTAAAGTTGAATTGGGCCAGGGAGTTCACAGTGAACCATTCACAAGATAAGGAATGGAATAAACTGGTACTGACAGGCATGGAAGAAGTGGATAACAAATTGGGATGGAAAGAAGCAGGAGGGAGATTGAGATTGATTACATTTGCCTAGTGAGACAGGTGTTTGCTAACACAGGACTTGGCTACACTCACTTTATAATCTTTATTTAGTTTTTCCCCTGAAACCTAAATACCTCATCTTCCTCTTTTTATATGAACCAGCTTAATTGAAGTTCTTTTCCTGCAACCAAAAGATCTCTGACTTTAAAAGAAAAAAAATCAAATTCTCTATGGATTTGATTTACACTAGTTTTCATTTTAAAGTCGTGTTATATTTTCAAATGCTTCTTTATTCTGCAAAATGAATTCTGCTTCATGCTAATATTCTTTTGCACTCATTTTCAGGGGAAAGATAAAGCGAATATTATAGACCAGCTTTTGTGCTTCATTCTCCTTTAGGAAAGGCATATTTTTCTGTTTAAATAAAAATAGTAGTACTAAGAAAATTGGATATAATTTGATAATATAGGAGAGTCATATTTCTGATTTTACAGTAATCTTTAAATCACTTGAAGGTGTTACTTAAAGGGGAAAAAAAGAGGCAAATATGGTGAAAGATCTAAGTTTTCATACTGAATGAAAATAAAGTTTAATATTAAATACATTAATCTTAAGAAATAGTTAGAGACCCATATGTTGGATAATTTTGCATAGCACAGTGTAGTCATCAACTTGGTGAGCACACCAAACTGCCAGCGTTCTTTTACTAGTCTATTGAAAAACACATATTTGAACTTCATCCCCAAAGAACAGAATCAGAATCTCTGGGGATTGTACGCAGTAATGACTGTGGCTGCATTTGTCCATTGAGGATAGAGCTGAAGGAGCAACAGAAGAACATTTTTTAAATCTCAAAATTTTCAGTGAATAATTGAATAGCCTCAAGAATATTCTTAATCTCTTAAAATGACAATTCCCAAACTGTAAAATAAGAATACCAATTTGACATACATAAATTTTTTCAACTTTTCTCAAAAATCTTCCCTTCATCTTTAAAACCATTCTTACTGAATTGTGCCATTTCTCAGCAATTCAAGAAAAAAACAAAATCTTAGATGTCATCCTTAATTCTTCCTTCTCCCACATTTTTGTATCACATAGTTTTATATAATAAATATAATGTAATATAAGGAGTTTTGGTATTAAAATATGTTAGATCGATGCCATTTTAAGTCACCTTTTTAAAAACACAAAAGAAACCTACAAGTTAATCTTACCTCAGAACTCCAACTTTTTATGCTCTGAAAATAGTTAGGGTTTAGAAATCCAGGGAAAACAGACCAGGGTGATCAGTTAGACTTTCAACATATATAAATTTTTATTTATTTATTTATTTATTTATTTATTTATTTATTTATTTATTTATTTATTTATTATTTATTTATTTATTTATTTATTTATATTTATTTAAATATACCTTTATTGATTTCAGAGAGAGGAAGGGAGAAGGAGAGAGAGATATAGAAACAACAATGATGAGTCACTGATCCACTGCCTCCTGCACTCTCCCTGTTGGGGATCAAACCCACAACCTGGGCATGTGCCCTGATTGGGAATCGAACCAAGATCTCCTGGATCCTAGGTCGATCCATGCTCAACACTGAGCCATGCCTGGCCAGGCTATAAATTTACTTTTTTGAGATGTGAATTAACTTTGTCTCTAAATACATTTCCTATAGTAGCCAAAGATGGCAAACATATCAACTCAAGCCAGAACTGCAGAGGGAAGATTAGAAGAGGTTTAATTTCAGTTCATTCTGCTGCTATTTATAGAACCAAATACCTTACTCTTGCCAAAACATATGTCCTTTAATGATGATACAGTCTCTCATCTTATGTGTACTGTCATGTGTATAATACATGAAATAATTTTTAGTATTTTTTTTTATTCTTCCGCATGATTGTTCAAGTACCTGAATATATATATTTGCTATTAAATATTTGGTATGCAAATGATCACTTGAATAAATTTGAAATATCTATAAATAAATCAAATCATACTTGTGAAACTGAATCTTTGAAGTGATTGATGGTGACTTAAAACACTAGTAATTGTTTCAATGTTGTTTTGCCAGCAGTGAAAACAAAATCAGTAAATAACATAACTTATTACTACTCATTTTCACAAATTAAATTTTACAATATATTAAATATCATATTACATGCACTATCTTTCACTCTTTTCTGTTGCAACCAAAAGCCTTAGAGGGTTAAACCTTATACTTACTTAAACCCTTTGGGACCTGGCGTCTGATCCTAAATTTTATTGAAGTTGGATTAAAAATGATAACCACCTTACAGTAGGAACATACAGTTGTCTCATATGACTATTTTTTAAAATTTTCAGATTTTTAACTTGTTCATTTCTCATTTGAAGACTTTTCCTTCCCTAACTTTAGCTGCTGTGCTGGTCTTTTCCATTTTTTGTTTATCTGTGAATTCTCTCTGATTTCAGTTATTCCTGATCTCAAAATAAAACTTTCTTCAAAATTATTTGTGCAGCTCTCTATTCCAATGCAATTCTTATGTTTGTGTCACCTCATCTGTGGAAGTCATATTAGTTATACTAACCTTTATATTTCAAATCTATGGTTGTCACTTAAAATGAATTCCTGGATATTTATAGTTACTGATCCATTGGCACTCCTAATTAGGAGAAGGATTTCCACAAAGTCATACATAATTTTTTAAACTCTTTAAGACAATCAAATTCAACGCACAGTTCTATATTTTTGCCTCTCTTTTTCTAAAACTATGAAATGCAATAAAAATCTACTTACTAATAATGTCAATGGATGTCATTTTACTGTTTTATGAAAAATTTAAACATTCACAGTTAAGAGGGTAATATAATTATCTTTGTATTCATAATTATAGATGCAACAGTCTTCCTTCTTTTTGTAATTCATGCTTGTACATCTCCACTAAATTATCACTACTATTATTAATATAATTAATTTATTAATAAACATACTTGAAATATATGACTCTTATTTATACATACTTGAAAATGCATATAATTATAGTGAACATACCTCTATTATACCAAATATTTACATCTCCCCCAAATTTCTCACATGTCATTTCTGACAAACCAACATACACTAAAAATCCACTGTTCTGGTTTTCTTTTTAATGCAGAGTTACTTTTGCTGTTCCAAAACTTCACATAATTTGAATCAAAAGTATGTATTAAACTGTTTTGTTTTGATTTTTTATGGCAAAATATGTGTGGGATTTATCCATGTTATATATAAATAGTTTATTCTATTTTATCACTGCCATATTTTATCATAGGAATATATCCCAATTTATTTATTTATTATCCCAATAATGGACATTTGATATTCTGTTTTAGAATGTTGTTAATAAAGCTGCTGTGAACATTATTATAAACATCTTCTTTTAACATAATTTTTAAAATTTCTCTTGGAGCCCGGCCTGGAGTGGCTCAGCGGTTGAGCGTCAACCTAGGATCCAGGAGATCGGGGTTCTATTCCCCCTCAGGGCACATGCTCCGGTTGTGGGCTCCATCCCCAATGATTCTCTCATCATTGGTGTTTCTATCTCTCTCTCCCTCTGCTGCCCTCTCTCTGAAATCAATAAAGATATATAAAAAATAAAATAAAATTAAATTAAATTAAATTAAATTAAATATTAAATTAAATTAAATTTCTCTTGGATATAGAATAAAAAATGAAATTACTAGATAAAAGAGTATTTGCATAGGTACATATTTAACTGTAAAACAAATCACAAGGTTTTTTTTTATCAAAAGGATTGTATGGTTTTAAATTCTCACCAGAGCCCGGCCAGGCGTGGCTCAGTGGTTAAGCCTCGACCTAGGATCCAGGCGATCAGGGTCCGGTTCCCGGTCAGGGCACATGCCCGGGTTGCTGGCTGCAGCCCATCAGTGACTCTCTCATCACTGATGTTCCTGGCTCTCTCTCTCCCTCCCCTTTCCTCTCTCTGAAATCAATAAAGATATATTTTAAAAAAATAATAAAATAAAAAATAAATTCTCACCAGAATTGTATGAAAGTTCTATTTGTTCCACATTCTCACAAGCATGTGTTGTTGTTGTTAGCTTTTTTGCATTTTAATTTTTGCCTTTCCTGTGGATATGTATTGATATCTCATTGTGAATATACTTTATATTCTCTGATAATTCATGATTATCAGGAATTTTCATAGGCTTATTGACATTGGTGTATTTTCCATTCTAAAGTATGTTTTCAAGTAGTTTTCTCATGAGAAATTATTTTGTGTAGCTTATTATCAAGTGTTAGGAGATGTGATTCTTCCTAAAATATATCTTTTGGAGAGTACCTTCTCCCAAAGATTTGAGAAACCTATTAAATTTTATTGTACTCTAATACGCCTTTTCTTTTTTCTTTTGTGAGTATTTTTATGCATTCTACTAAAGGAATTCTTACCTATTCATTAACAAAGAATTATGCCAAAATTTATAATTTTATTATTTATTTTTTAAAAATATATCTTTATTGATATCAGAGAGAGGAAAGGAGAGGGAGAGAGAGAGATAGAAACATCAATGATGAGAAAGTCATTGATCGAGCCTGCAACCCGGGCATGTGCCCTGACCGGGAATTGAATCCCAATCACCTGGATCCTCTGTCGACGCTCAACCGCTGAGCCATGGCTGGCCGGGTGAAAATTTATAATTTCAGATTAACTTTTATGCCTCTGATTAATTTTAAATTTATTTATTTATTTTTAAATATATATTTATTGATTTCAGAGAGGAAAGGAGAGGGAGAGAGAAAGAGATAGAAACATCAGTGATGAGAGAGTCATTGATCTGCTGTCTCCTGCATGCCCCCACTGGGGATGGAGCCTGAAACCCAGGCATGTGCCCTGACCTGGAATCAAACTGTGATCTCCTGGATCATAGGTCAGTGCTCAACTGCCTAGTCCCACAGGTGGGCTGAACTTATTTCTGAAGGCTAAGCCTTTTTGCCATCAGAACTGTATGTAAACTGAGAGATGCACAGAGGCACGAAGTGTTTCTATTCTAGTTTAAAGAGTATATTCCCCTCTCCTTTTTATCTGCCTTTGGTTACTGGTGCTTTTAGATGGTTGAAATTTAATACTTTTTCACATTATTTAATGATTTTATGTGAGTCGTTAGTGTAAACAAGTGAGGTCATAGTTACTGGAAGTCAAATGATATAAAATTTTAACATATATTATTATAATAAAATCTTCAAAAAAAAAATCATTGAATATGTAGAATTCTCATAGACATGGAAAGAACCTGGATTACAACAGTCTACAAAAGCCTTAGTCTCCCTTCCTGCAACAGATAGCAGAACAGTATAATGAACTTCCCTGTATGAATAGCCCAGCTTCAGAAGATTTTTTCATTTTCAAACCAACAAATTTGCCCTTTATTCTGCACTCCTATTTCCAGCATGTCAGTTCAAATTCTCTTGCATGCAGAAAACTATATGAGTCAGAAACATCCTCCCAGCTTGCAGTGATGTAAGTAAGTGTCTTGCATTCCTGGTGCCTCTGCTTCTTTCTTAAGGGACTATTATTTCATTGCTATCTGCAACTTTTTAGATTATCATCTGACTCCTTTTTATTTATTTATTTTTTAATGTCTTCTTTAGAAGACTATTCTGAGGTTAACATTTTTCTATTTCCCAATAAATTCACCAAGTTGATCTTGAGTGGAATTTTGCTTTCTATCTCAAATAGAAGATTGTAATTCTCCCACTTTTCATTGACATCAATGTCTGAAGGCAAGTCCGAATCTGTATGCTAATGCCTTTTAACTTTCAGGCCACTTCAATTTATTCTTTCATTTATTGACAGTTTTGGCACTGTCTTAGAGTCCTTCTCTTCTCTTCTAAACAATTTAGTGTAATTATCCTGCATACATTCATGGTCCATATCTGGGATTCATTCAATAACCCAGGCTCTTAGGTGATTGACCTCTTCAGTTTACAAGACCTCAAATCTTGAGTTGCTCATTACCATTATGTCTCTCTAACTCATAGTAACACTGAAATCAGAAATTTATTTTAAAATCTGATCTTATATACCTATCCTTAGGTTTTACAACTTTTATTTACAATTCAAATTTTTTAACATTATTGGAAAACTGCAGTGTTACCATAATTCTTCTCATAGTCTTTCTGAGTGTTTCTCCCTTTGTTACCCTGCTTGCCTTCCATGGTACATTATTTAAACCATTATTTCCTCAATAACTTTAACTCTCTAATACCAATCCTAGGTTAATCCAAATGGATATCTTTCTTTGTCAACACCTAGGTTGTTAAGCACTAGAAGAACACTTAACAATTTCTGTTAGTGTCACTATAATTTCATGGTCACCACATGTACCTAGTTCCTTGTAACTGTTGGATAAACTTTCTTCACTCATTAATAAATCTCCAATACCCTCAGCTTCTACCTTCAAGATTTTCCCTGAGCCTCAGCATTGGATCTTGTTTTGAAATGGAATAAATGGAGGTCTTCAAAAAATAATTTTTCTCTCTTACACCAACATTTCCCAATATTTTATCTATACTCTTCTGTGTCAGAGATCAGTGTTTTGTGCTTGCTATCTTCTTTTCTTCCTATTAATTCCTTACTGACAGAGCTTTGATTTTGGAGATGTGGAGGAAGATATGGCAGTGAGCCAGCTAACAGTTACCAGTTTACTGTATAGTTTTGAGTGATAACGTATCACTTTTTTTTTTTTTTTTTGTCAATGGGATGCAAGAGAATGTTATTGCATGGTTACCCAAGTGTCGACATCTACTCATCTCATATGCCCTTTTGGTCGTCTTTCATCTCTCTAGAATACAGATGTGATGCTAAAGTCCCAGGGATCTTGTCATGTCAAGGCAATATGTTCATGCTAAAGTACAGCTGATTCCAAAAATAGTTTACTTGTTTGAATCCAGTGAGTATTTTAGTCAACCCATTCTTTCTTTCTTTTCCCATTTCTTCAATGCTGGTGTTTTCATTGGCAATCTTAATTCCTCCATTAATTAATTTACTATTCTCTCTTCTTTCTTTCCTTTCCATGATCCCTTCACTTCATTTCCTAACCAGTATATATATATATATATATATATATATATATATATATATATATATATATATATATATATATAATTTTTTTTTTTTTTTTTTGAGGAGAGAAGAAGAGAGAGAGAGCGATACATCAACATGAGAGAGAAATATTGGTTGGTTGCCTCCTGAGCACTCCTGCCTGGGATTGAACCAACAGCCTGAGTAAATGCCCTGACAGGGAATTGAACTCACTACCTTTTGATGAAGGGTAGGACACTCAACAAACTGAGCCACTGTGCCAGAGCCTAACAAGTATTCTTTATTTTTCTTTCTTTGTTCCCTCTTTCCATTTGCCTCCACATAACCAAGTACAGCATATATTTGACAGACACCAAGCTTTAAAGATATATTTATTGAAAAAAATGATTAAGGCTGGTTAAGATTCTAAATTAAACCCAAACCCCCAAGTTTTATACACAGGTCCTTTTAGTGGATTATTGATCAGATTTTTCAAATTTGTCTTCATAAATAACTTTTTAAATGATATTCAAATCTTAGGAAGCATGAAATTCTAAATTGTACTCAAATTTATGAACCTGCTTATATTTTTCATCTCTTACTAGAACTTGAAGATTATTATATTGATTTTTAATAAGTTTAGAAATAATGTCAAGCATTTCTAATTATTGTTGTTTTAAAATTTGTCAATAGAGAAATTAATTTAGACACTTCACTGAACATCTAGTATTAAAGCAAACATGAAACTGTGATCAGAATCCTTTGGTTCAACTTCTTTTATGTCCACTAGTGAAATTGGTGACATAGAGAAAGTTATTTTCTAAAAAGTCTTTATCTCAGTTTATTAGGTGTTTCCTTGGAATTTTCCATGAAAGAAGCACATAATGATATCTCACTGTGACTTGAACTTTGTCAATGGGATGCAAGAGAAATAAAGTTACATTAAAATGACAGCTTCTCAAAAGCAAGAATATATCCCTTCTTGTGTATATATCATCATAAAAAGATTACACATAAAACACAAAAAATAGCCCTGCCTAGTGTGGCTCAGTTTGTTGGAGCGTCATATGTATACACACACACACACACACACACACACACACACGTAAATTGGTGGGTTCGATTCATGATCAGGGCACACACCCAACTTGCTGGTTCAATCCCTGGTTGGGTGTGTGCAGGAGGCAACCAATTGATGTTCCTCTCACATCCATTCTGTCTCTCTCTAGCTCTCTTCCTCTCCCTAAAAAACAACTTTAAAAAACACAAAAAATAAATTTATTACATATCTTGATCCATAACCACTCTGTGAGACACACATAAGTTTTACCTTATAGCATAGAGATGTTGACAGTGAGTAGAAGATTCCTGCTCTTGATATACACACCTTGTATAGTTCTTAATAATAGTGAATATAAGATAGCCTCTCCATGACTAGATTACATTATATGGCATAGTTGACTTTTTAAAAGGGAGATTACATGACTAAATGAACCCTTAAAAAAGGTGAAGATACTTTTGATGAAAGATATTCTACATTATAGAGGAATTTGTCATAAAGATTTTCCACTGCTGCCTTTAAGGATTAAAAATCATGTGGCAATTTTCCTTTGTTCATTAGATTCCACATATTAGACTGATGATTCTCAGAGGGAAGGGAGGGTCAGACAGAAAGAGATTAACCAAAGAATTTATATGCATATATGCATAGCCCAGGGACAAAGGCAATAGTGAAGTGAAGGCTTGGGGAAAGGGAGGAAGTAGGGAGGTGGAAGTCAATTGGGGGAAAAGGGAACATCTGTAATACTTTCAACAATAAAAGTACTTTTTAAAAATAATATCTTTATTGATTTTAGAGGGAGGAAAGGAGAGGGAGAGAGAGAGATAGAAACATCAATGATAAGAGAGTAGTCATTGATCAGCTGCCTCCTGCACACCCCCGACTGCAGATCAAGCCTGCAACCCGGGGAATGTGCTCTGACCAGAAATCAAGCCATGATCTTCTGGATCTTAGGTTGATGCTCAACTGCTGAGCCACACCTGGCTGGCATAAAATTACATTTAAAAAAATCACGTGGCAAGGAATGTCTGTGACCTTTCACTGCTAAGAGCGGTCTCTAGCTGACAACACACAAGAAAATGGGGACTCAAGTGTAACAACCATGAGAAAATATATTCGGTTAAAATCAAGAATCTTGGAAGACCTTCAGCTCTTGGGTGTGCAGCCTGGCTGATACTTTCATTTCAGCCTTATGAAACCCTGAGAAGAGAGAATCCAGTGATGCTGTGCCTTGACATCTTCTGACTGACAGAACTTCGAGTTAATACCTGATGTTGTTTAAACAACTAAGTTTATAGTAATTTGTTGTACAGCAATAGAAGTCAGGTACAGTATCAAGTCATGTAGAATAATCATGGAATAATCATTGAAAGCATAAGCGGGTAATCAAGAGTAATAAGACCATATAAATATTTCCGGATGACTCGGAGCTCTGCTATAGACTCTATGTGAATAACAAATATACCAACCAAATAAAAAAATAAACATTTCACAAAACAACTATTATATCATCAAATCAGACAAAACTGGAGATGATTTAAGCTCAACAACAAAAAATATATATTTTGGAAAACCACAAGATATTTTATTTACACATTTTTTTGTGTATGTTGATATGAATGAAAGCCCTGGTCAGTTAATGGTTGGAGGACAAGCAGATGATTCTTATAGGGACAATACATGAATTAAAAACCAAACGTAATCACCAGGGTGATGAGAAAAACATGAATTATTAAGAAATAGCCAGAACTTCTAATGTTCTTTACTGGGGGAAAAATATTCCAGCTAAGCAAGCAAATCATAGCTGACCAATTTCTCCCCATATATTCTTTCTATTATTTTGTTTATATCTGTGATCACTCCACTCTCCCTTTTAAATGTGAAAAAAAGAAAAAGACTCTTCTAATTCAACTATCACAACTGGAAGAGTTTGCAAAAGTTTAGAATATAGTCATAACCAGAAAAAATCCATAAAAGCAAGAAGTTTTGTCTATTTTGTTTATTGATGCATTTACAATTTCTAGAAGAATCTTTCAGGTAAGTGGAATAAATAAATATTTTTAAATAATTGAATAAATAAATACAGTATAAAATGGAACCCTAAAATAGCTTTAAAATACAGATATGATTATTTTGCCATATGTAATTATGTCCTGGGATTGTAATGTCTGTCTTTCCCATATGTTACCCAGTTTTTCAGTGTGCTATCACAACTGTACAAATATATTTCATGTGTCTATTTTTCATTTACCTTGACCTTTCTCTTGATGTAAATTGCCAGTGTACATCTAGCCTGTGTTATGTATCTTCTAGACAGCTTGACCCTTTTGGTCAAGAACAAAAGAGAATGGTTTTGTGAGCACCACATCTAGACCTTCCCTCCCAGATACAGGTTTTGGTTTCAAGAACACTACTTCTTCTCAGGTGAATTGCAAATAAAAATATTCATATTTTATATTTCTATGTTGGCTTACTTCTTGCAGATGCAATAGTAAAATGATATCTAAATACAATATAAAAATTGCAGCACTTATGTAGTTGAATAACATACATATAGTAAAAATAAGCCATTGAGAATTTCAATGGAAGTCAATGCAAGATACTTTTCTTTCCCCGACAGAAACTCAGGAAATAGTCCTTCTGCCAAGAAATATTGGATCTCTCCTTATGCTTCTTCAATTATCCAGAAACCTGAAAATTATTTCCTAATTTAATAAGATGTTAAAAAATATCACCAACCTCCAACTACCACACATTGTTTTAATATAAGAATAGGAATATTTTTAGTATTACAAAGGATTATTCTAAAGATAAATTAAATAACAATGATAAAATGAATTTTACTTTAAAAAATTTATTTATTTTTGAATATATCTTTATTGATTTCAGAGAGAGGAAGGGAAAGAGAAAGAGATAGAAACATCAATGATGAAAGAATCATTGATCTGCTGCCTCTTGCATGTCCCCTACTGGGGATCAAACCCACAACCTGGGTATGCGCTCTGACTGGGAATTGGACCGCTGTCTCTTGGATCATAGAACAGTGCTCAACTGCTGAGGCATGCTGGCTGGGCACAAAATACATTTTAAATATTGAAAGCATTATAAAAACATGTGACTGATATTCAATTTCTTTTGTATAACAAATCTGAATCCACCAATTCCTTTGGTAATAGCTAGCAGTCCAGACTGAATTCTTGCAGAGGTAATTTCAACACTAAAGCAATTGTGCACATGTTTCATAAATCATTTCTAAAATCCACTGCATTTAGAAACCCAGAAAACATGACAAAAAAAATCCTAAACTTAAACTAACCATACTGTCAATATGTCTCCCCCTATGCTGTTCCTATACATATGCATGAGAGTATATGCCTCAGGAAATACAAAAGCATTAAATACTCTAATGAACGCAATAAGTTAACATTTCTATTCAATCTTTCCTGAGCTTAAGTTTCAGGAATATCTTAAGCATTTCATATCAGCTTGGAAAATGAAACAATAGAAAGTAGATTAAGTGCCTACAAATTGCACATATTCTTTTTCCAGGAAAGATAATTATAGTTTAATTATAATTATATGATATTTCAATTAAGAATTAAGAACCATTATGTTAGCTAATATTTTAATAGAGCAGCTTTATTTAGAATATGGAATTGTTCCTGCATGATAGAATGGAATAAAATTTGTCAACTCTTCTATTGTGTTTTAATTTCTATAAATAAATAAAACTTGGTTATAAGATTCTTAGTTTGGAACAATGTAGTTTTCTATAGCCCTGGATAGTTTAAATGTAAATAGTATGTATGTCTTTTCTTCCCCCATTTGTCTCCTGTAACCATGTGACATTATGACAGTAATGAAAGTCTGCTATAAAATGAAAAGCACAATTATTGACATGAAGGATAAAGCAAAACTGTAATGAGAAATCTCACTCTAGATATCAAGTAATGTTTAATTTTGCTTACACAGGTGACATGCGTCAGACTAGTTTCATGATTCTAAATATCCAGGACTACAGTCTGTCAGACATGATTTCTGCCTTTTTGTTCAATGTTCATCTCATGTGAAATGTGTAGAACCATCTGGGTAATCAGAATTTGCTTTTGCCAAGTATAAAGAGCATAAGAAATAAAAACAGTGTTGTAAATCTAGTCATTACTCTATTCTATGGAGGATTTATGTCTCTACTATATTTTATTTACACAAATATATTCTCTAAGAGAAATTTCTAACATATAAATCTTGTCTTTACGGTTTGATTTCTACTAGAGTTAATAATATGTGCTTTCAATAAATAGTATGTGAGCATTAGTGATGAAATAATGAACTTTGATCCTTACTATAAATGTTATATTATAAGTGCATATGCCTTATTTTAAGCCACAAAAATGAAGTCACACTGATCATATTTCTAGTGTCAGTCAAGTAAAAATGTTCTCAATTGTCATTTAAATTTGAGGCCAGCCTGTGTAGTCAATTAAGACTTACCCATAGTGACTAATGCCTGGTGTGTAGGTCTCTAGAACTTGGCCATGAACATGTATACTATTATAATGAGTACCAAAATAAAAACATGTATATCATGATATTTTTTTAAAATTTATATTTATTGTTGAAAACATTACAAATGTCTCTCTTTTTCCAGCCCCATTTATTCCTTCCACCCTGTATCCACCTCACCCTAGGCCTTCCCCATAATATTGTCTGTGCATTGTGATATTTTGAACAAAATCAAGATAAAGTCAATGGAGGAAGTTAAATAGAAAAGCTCTAGGTAATGAAAGGAACAAATCATGATCATGGAAAAGGGGGTGGAGAAGGGTACATATGAACTCGGAAAAAAGAATTGAAGCTAGGTTTTACACATGCAAAAATGTGTGATAATTTATTTGAGAGGGTGTGGTAGTATGTGATCAGAGAAGATTTCATAATAGAATATTGTATTTTGTAAAACCAACAGTTGCTTTTAATACAAGTGGTCATTTTGAATCATACCACTAGTTAAGTGCATTTTGACAGTTGTACAAATTGATTTGTTTTTAAAATAATATGTACCTCTGGTTAACATGTGAATTGTTATTTCCTAATTTATTTTGTGAATTATGTCAGATTTAAGACTACTCAGTTGGTAGCCTTTCTAAGTAACCTCAGCCAAAAATCCACTCTTTTATATAGTTGTTTCTTTACTCCCTGCCAGATCTGACAAAAAGTGAGGGTGAGAATGAGAATGGTAGCATACTCGTGAACACATTTTTGGAAACATTTAAAACATTTGAAAAAATATAAAAAATATATATAGAAAGAGACAGAGAGAGAGAAATATCTAGGGTGTTCCCCCAAAAGTATACACACACTTTGAATAATTATAAAGAAAATGTTTATTAAAAATACATTTCATTTTCAAAATTGAGCTATCGGCTGTTAAAGTGTATATACATTTTTTTGAGACACCCTGTATATAATAAAATTCATGGACTACCTGCCCTTGAATTATCCTAGAACAAACACTAGTAAATAAACATAGTTTGAAACAGAAATTTTTCTGTAAGCACATCTGACGTCTCTATTAATTGCTTATTGTGTCTTTATGCTGCTTTCATTGATGACTTAGGAGAATACATACAATTATTTCCATACAAATTGTTTATATTCTTGGATAACAGTGCTTTGGAGCTCCTCATTCAGTATTCCTTTCCACAGTAATCCACAAAATCACTGGACCTAGAAAAAGTCTCAAAATGACAATGAATCTAAATTTCCAAGAACTAGATAAAAAACTGTGAAGTAACTGAGTTTACGCTACTTGTAGGCTAATAAGTTAGCCTGAAACCTTTTTAAATACCCACACTTACAGAAGACACCCTACCCTATCCCTGGGTCAGCAACACAGGTGATTTCTTATGGTACAAACAACAGCCCAAGTAGTATCTTAGCACAGATTTTCCACATCTCAATTTCCACAGGGCAACTTGAATAAAGACAGTTAAGGAAACTCTGAGCTTTATAGACAGCTGACACCTATGCTCATTCTCCCTACTAGAGAATAAGAGCAATTACTCACTAAGCAAGTTACCTCTGGGGGAGGGGAGAAACACATCTCTTGGGTAACTACCTTGATATGTACACTCAAGTCCCCAGGAAAGGAAAGGAGAGATATTTGTTTCCAAATCTTTTCAGATATTTATAACTTTACAAAAATGCTATCTTGTGTATTTGTTGTTCAAACAGCTGCCTTTGCTTCAAAGACCTGAACGTGGCAGAAAAGTGAAAATATTCAAGGTGAATTGTCTCTCAACAGATTCACTCTTGGTTTCTACATGGTTAAATTTCTTTGGTGAATTTTCTCATGCATATTCAACTCCACCGGTCTCCAATTACTCTAACATTATGAAATATATTCAGTGTGTTTGTGTAGCATTTAAAGCTAATGTCAGCAGGAATATGGACATCAGAATGAGGGCAACTTCCAGTGATGACCTCAGCCATGATCCCCGGGGTCCTGGATCTAGCCAGGTAAAGAAATCTCACAAACCATTAAAAAGTCAGGTGTCTTTTCCTTAATTCTCTGTGTTGATTCCTTCACTTGTTTTAAAGCATTATTCCAGATACAACATCATGTATTAGCACAGTTTCTGCATTAGCCTGCAAGATAGGAATCTGTGGAAATTCTACTGCCAGTGGAAACTTGGTTAGCCAATGAGCTGAAGGTAACTTAAATGCCTTTCAGTGTTAATATAGTGTCACTTCAAGTAAAGTTATAGACATATTACACCACCTTATCTAACTGAATTACTAATATGGTAGTAAAGCTGCCCAAATAGAATGCCTAAATAACTAGTTATTTATCTCTCTGGGAAGGTCATGTGCGCAACTGAAGGAAATCTCATTTTGGAGAAAGCTCTGTGTTCATCTGAGTGATGCATAGATTACCAATGGTGATTCTTTAGACAATCTATAACCTAAGGTGCAAGTTATGATGTTTTTGAGAGGAAGGCAAGATAACATCAGGCCTCTAAACAAGTACTATAATCTAGTGGGCAAACATGTTGTCTCTAGAAACATTGTTTAAAATTTTGGGATGTATATCAGTATGGAATGTAGTTCAGTGGTGCCTTCAATGTGGCATTTTACAGGGTCTCCCATGAGGTATCCTACCTTGTCGGTAAGCCTTAGGATCCCTAGTTCAGTCTAAGCAATTAAGTTCAATCCTTTGTTTGTGAGGAATTGCCTGAGGAAATTCAGTCCAATTGTTCTTGTTTGTCTACACTATCAGTGAGATTTCATTCTTCATTTTCATGATATCAATATCGAGAAGCATCTCAAAATGGTATACTTAGGAATTTCAGGAACTAAATCATACACTGAGGTCTCTAATTCAGGAATCCTTGAAAATCTTTAGGAATTCAAAGCTTCATACTAAGTTTAAGAACCTCAGGATATTTTCTCTTCTTCCTTGAGGAGAGAGAGAGAAACAAACAAATAACAACAAAAAAAACAAAAAAATAAAAAAAACAAACACATCATTGGGACTGCTTGTGATTAAGGCATCATTTTTTCCCTCATCTTGACTAAATTTTAGACAGGTTCCTTCTTAACTATAGGCCCTTGATCTGCTTTTTATTAGGGTATTTTCTCTAGAAAACTTAAAATTGAAAACTTTATCTTTCAAAGGTAGTTAAACCTTCTACCTTCCTACCAGTTACAAAACTTGAAGACCTAGGAACCAACTCTTTGAGGTATAATTATTAAAGAAGATGTTGTCCCTATTTCCCAGTCATAATGGGAGGGTAGGGGCCTAACTACAGTAGACACCAATTAGAAAATACAAAAAGCCTAATCACAATAAGCAACCTCCACCTTAACAGCCTCCAGCGTTTTTCCACTGACTCACCTCAAATCTTAATTACCATCCTGTATTTTGTTTTTGTAACTTAAGTTCAATTTTGATCTCCCATTGCAAGAGTCTTAAATAAAGACTTTCCTTTCCTGTTGAACTCTGTACAGTACAATTTTGTTAGACACTTGTTTCAAACCAACCTTCCAGTTTTCAGTTTGTAACCAATTGTTTAAATCATTCTCATTTGCAGGCAATATAAAAGACTACATATTGTTCAATGCACTCTACAGATTAGACTAGTAATCACTGATTACCATGGATTTCCCTGAACCAATGGATCTACAGACCTAATGTGTACCTCTTACAGATGGGTATCTCTCTGACAGTACCTGATCCTTGCTACCAAACTGAAAAGTCAGGAACTGTGAAGAATCTGAGATTACCTTGCATGCAAGCTAATAAGTTAACCTGATATTATTTTATTTATATATACTGACAGACACAGACTCATTTATTACTCATAGGAAAAACAACTGTTAGAATAGTATCTTAGTATCCAAATTCCCACATAATTACATAATATAGGCTGGACATTTGCTGCACATGCAATAGAGTTGTATCATAATAAAGGAACACAAAATTTAGGACACTGTTTTTTTTTTAATAGACTGCTGGCACATCTGCTCTTCCTGTGAAAGATAGGGAGAGAGGAAGGGAGGGAGGGGAAAGAGAGATATTGATTTTTCATTAAGTAATTATCTTCCAAGGGAGAGAAGACAAGTACCTCTTGGTGTATTAGCCAAGGAAGAAATCAAATGTCCCCAGGAAGAAGAAAGGAAAGGGCTTTACACATTCAAATCTCTTTGGATCTATTTCTAGTATTCAATACATTTTTGCTATTCAAACACACTTGTTGCTCTGAAGTAAAATGAAATTATCCAGTAAGATTTGTCATCCAATACCAAGATAATGTTGAATTTACTTTTATTCTTCAAGGTATATACTAGATATATACTGCCCTCATCCCTGTCATTGATTTAGACCAAGTTCATAAGATATCATCTTTGTTTTTAAATATCCAGATTATTGATGCACTCAAGGATACACTGTGGAATATGTCTACAATATCTAAGTCATGTGATTAAACTCTGGGATAATACCTGTCTAGTGTACTGTTTAATCCATAAATAAACACTTTAAAAACAAAAAGAGGAAATATAAATAAAAATTTAACAAAAAGGAAATGAAAGTACAGTAAAAAATGAAAATTTAATAATAAGCATCAACAAAAGCCAAAAACACAAAAATATTCACAACACAGTTTCCCGAAATGTTAACAATGTGAGGTTTAGCAGTAAACTGACTAACCTCACGCATTCTCTCCTTTGTTGTCTGAGAGGTGTGAATAATCACACAGGTATCAGCATATACTTGTATGCTGCAGGTATCAGCAAGCTCCAAAAGGGTTGTTGCATTGAAAAGTGAACTGTTAGAGATGGGAGACATTGTGAACTAAGGTTTGTACACTAAATTAGCCAAGAACAAATAATTCTTGCAAAACAACTTGTTCTATAAATGTAGATTGCTACTTAGTATATGGTGTTAGGAGTTAAGATTGAAACACAAATACCATGTGATCTCACTCATATGTGGAATCTAATCAACAAAATATCTTAACAAACAAAATAGAAACAGAAGCATAGATGCATAGAACAGACTGATAGCTGTCAGAGGGGGAGGGTTGAGGGGTTGGATGAAAAAGAGTGAAGGGATTAAGCAAAAAATAAATAAATATATATATATATATATTTATAAACACATAGACAGACAACAGAGGGAAAGAGTGAGGGAGAGAGGTGGAAGTGGACAAAGGAAGGATAAATGGGGACAGAAAGAGACTTGACTGAGTGGTAAAAATGCAATGCAATGCACAGATGTTTAATTGAGTTGTACACTTGAAACCTGTATGGTTTTATTAACTAATGTCACGCCAATAAATTCAATAAAAATAAAGATTGATAGTATTTATAAATTATAATTCTTAAAGAAATTGGATATTGTGTTTATTTCAATGGCAAACTTCCAAATTAAATGATCTTTCTTTTTTTTTTAATATATCTTTATTGATTTCAGTGAGAGAAAGGGAAAGGGAGAGAGAGGTAGGAACATCAATGATGAGAGAGTCATTGATCAGCTGCCTCCTGCACAACCCTGACTGGGGATGGAGCCTGCAACTAGGGCATGTGCCTTGCAGGGGAATTGAACCTCAATCTCCTGGATCCTAGGTCGATGCTCAGCTACTGAGCCATGCTTGGCCAGGCAAAATGATCTTTCTTTAGGCATTATTTCTCTGTGCATAACCTTTATACTATGTATAAAACCTGCAAACTTCATTACATACTAATGCATCTATTACACATACACAATCCAAGTAAATAAAAATATATAGTTAAATCTGTAAAATAATTAATATTAATTATTATTAAAATCCAATATATAAATTAATTTAAACAGGGATCCCACCATGAGAAATAAATATATCATTATAGATTCCATAAGGGAGTATATATTACAATTCTGTAAATGATCTATAGCACCCTTTACTCTGGAGTCCTCATAACACTTACTTGAGAGTGCATATGTTAGTCTGGTATAACTTTTTAAAAGCTTTTAACAAACTCTACATTGTTGTATGTGCCTAGCTGAAACTGTTATCCTTGCAGATAAATAATGAAATTTCTACCTTGATGTGAAAGATTTTGTTGCTTTTTATGCCATTTGCTACATTATAGGCAGTCTTGCTCAAATGCAAATCAAATGCAATTAAGTACTTGACCATGTAAAATGAAAACTTCAAGGTGATTGCTGAGCTTCAAAATGAGCTAACAACCTAAAGACCAGGTAACTAGTATCATCTCCCAAAGATCACCTGTCCAGCTATTGACTTTTAAAAAAATCACATTTAACTCAAATCCTCTGGTTCACATTATTATAAGTATGAGCACATAGTAAGGGCAAATTATCATGTCACATTCAGCTAAACGGATAAAGGATGAAGAACAAAAGAAAAGTGCTCATAGATAAACTTTAGAGAGATGAAAATTACTTGTTTGTACAATAGCAAGTATTTGTTTTAAAATAGATATGTATTACTTGATCTGGATCATATTTATGCAAATGTAAATACTTAGCAAAAAAAGGAAATAAGTCATTTAATATTCATAGTCATCTAAATATTTTTCAGTGAAAGAAGTGGAGTACCACTAATACTTTCAGAATGAAATCAAAATAATACTTTTAACAAAGTGAACTGTATTAGACATCAACTGATATGTAAATTAACTAAGATCCATGAAAAATAAAATACATTTTTAACATAACCGTGTTTTATGATCTTTTTTGAAAAATTCAATTTTTTTCAAACATTTAATATTTAGAGACAGATTAATTGTTCTGCCATGTCATTTTAAGTTATTATATGTATATTACTTAAATATTATTTACTATGGTAACATATTTTTCAACAGTACACTAATATTTAAAAGCCTAAAAAAGAAAATTATTTATTAAAACTATCTAAATTATAAATTAAAATGATAAACTACCTTTGATAATAGATTTAATTTAATATAGCACAGCATGTAAGCTAACATGAAAAAAGTACTATATCTAGAAAAATTTACTGTGAATTATAAAAAACATATATATATAAATAAAATTATACTGCCTTAGCTGCTTTGGCTAAGTGGTTAGAGCCCAGGGTCCCAGGCTCTATTCTGACCAAGGGAACATACCCCAGTTGCAGGCTCGATCCCCAGCCCTGGTCGGTGCATGAACGGGAGGCAACCAATCGATGCCTATCTCACATTGATGTTTCTCTCTCTCTCTTCCCCTTCCACTCTCTCTGAAGAGTAATGCAAAAAATATCCTCGGGTGAGAATTAAAAAAAAAATCTACTGCATGAAATACATTTCAATTTAATTAGTAGAAAGTACACCATGAAAAGTGGATCTGCAGATATCACCACAGGAATTAATACACTTGCAATGAAAACCTAATTTCTAAACAGGCAAAAGTTTGAGGTTTAGAAGGGATTTTTTTTATTACAAGTATACATAGCCCATATTTTTAGAAAATGGAATGACTTTTAAGAAAATGTGTATACAATATAAAAATCTGGCAAATAAAATTTCCCTTGGTAAATTTTTTTGGAAAAACTCATATGACCTTTTAGTTACATGATACTAGATATGAACTTTTAGGAATAAGTGAATGCTTTCTTCTATTTATTTTTAAATTCTTCATATTTAATTGCATGATTATATAAGTGTATCAAATCTCAAATATTGTGATATATAGTTTGAGACCTTAGTTTCAAAAACATGTTCTTGGAGGAGATCTGACTGCTTAGTGGCCTCCTGGTCTATGAATCTAGACAATTTCAGTAGGGCTGCAGATCGCCATTTGGTTAAGTCCCACTCAATAGCCTTTCTCCAGTGTAATTCCAGAAATACTCAGTTTGGATGTAAAGATGTTCCAAATGAAATTCATTTTACTTTATCATTTATACTCAATTGCTATTCTGTTACTCAATAGTCTGATCTTGGGCAAAGATGAAATTATTATGTAAATATGATATTTTAATGAATCATAATTTATTATACAGTTTTATGAAGCATCGAAAAATAGAGGATGAGAGTTATTGAATTGACTATGAATGTTAATATTATAAGAATATCATTATTCAAAATTAATCTTAGCTAGCTTTAACTGATTTTGAAATGAGCAACTGTTAAACTTCTAAGAAATAGTTATTTACCAATATAATTCATAATATATTCATTGCTCTATGACTAAACACATGCAATAAAAAACTTTTGAATCCTTTTAACAACTGAGCTTAGTCAACTGATTTTTGCATGATGCATGATAAGAAATAATGTTTTAGATACACTGAGATTTTCAACAAGTTGTTTGTGCATAATACAGATATATTAAAAGATCTCAAAGATTATAATGAGATCTCACCTAAAAACAATACCAAAGGCCATTTATACAATAAAGTATAAATATGAAACACAAAAATGGATCAGTAATGTTTTGGTACGCAATTTCTAAATTTCTTTTTATCATGGTTTGAACAATCCATCAATAGAAATTGCAGATGGGTTTTTTAATATAGCCAATCCACCAGAACATTTATCTTTTTTTTCTTTTTCATTTTGTTCCTTGGTCGGTGTTCTCATATAGTGATACTTTTCAGAGTTTTTAAAGTTGTGGCTTACTTCCTGGCATGAGGCATTCATTTTCAACAATAACTTCATGTCAAAAATGGAAGGAAACATAGCTACGCAATGGAAAAATCAGTACTTCCTCAGATCCTACTTCCAGAACTTATCACCATGTCATATTTGCTTTCTGCCTCTGAGAAAGCATAGCATTTTCATTTCCAACTCAGCTGCTCATTTCTCAATTTCTATATTCCAGCTCAGCCAACCAACTTTTGACCCTGTCAGCTGCTGACAACTGGGTTATATCGCCAGCAAATTTATTTTGGCAAGTTTGAAAGTTTACTCATATCTTACATGCTGATTTCAGTTACACATGGAAAATGGCTTTGGAAATCTGATGCCAAATGCTCAGATGCCAGTATTTAAAAATCACTTGTAACTCCATTGTTACTGACAAATAGATTTGAACCAAGAAATTGCATAGAAGTTAAATGAAACACAAAGAGCACTCAGGTATCATGGAAACTGTAGCCTTTTAAAAAAATAATTAATTAATTAATTAATTTTTAAATTTATCTTTATTGTTGAGAGTATTAAAGATATACAGTATTACAAATGTTCCCCATTTCCCTCCTTTACCCCCATCCACCCGGCTCTCACCCTACCCCAAGACTTCATAGCAATATTGTCTGTGCCCATGGACTATGCATATATGCATATACATTCTTTGGTTAATCTCTTCCCACCCCTTCACCCCCCCTTTCCACTGAGATCTGTCAGTCTGTTCCATGCTTCCATGTCTCCCAACCAATTTTGTTCATCAGTTTATTTTGTTCATTAGATTCGACATGAATGAGACCATGTGATATTTGTCTTTTTCTGGCTTATTTAACTTAGCAAAATAATTTCCAGAACCACCCATGTGGTCTCAAAGGATAAGAGATCCTTTTTTTAAATACAACTGCACAGTATTCCATGGTGTAAATGTACACCATAGCATTTTTATCCACTCCTCTATTGAAGGGCACTTGAGCTGTTTCCAGATCTTAGCTATTGTAAATAATGCTGCTATTAACATAGGGGTGCATGTATTCTTTCTGATTGGTGTTTTGGGATTCTTAGGATATATTCTCAAAAGTGAGATGTGTGGGTCAAAAGACAGTTCCACTTTTAATTTTTTAGGAAACTCCATACAGTTTTCCAGAGTGGCTGCACCAGCCTGCTTTTCCACCAGCAGTGCACTAGGGTTCCCTTTTCCCCACATCCTCTTCAACACTTGTTGATTTATTTATGGTATTTATTATGGCAGGTGTGAGCTGATACCTCATTGAAGTTTTATTTGCATCTCTCTGATGATTAGTGACATTGAGCATTTTTTCATATCTCTTTCCCATCTGTATGTCCACTTTGGAGTAGTGTTTATGCAGGTGCTCTGCCCATTTTGTATTGGGTTGTTTGTTTTCCTTTTGTTGAGCTGTATGAGTTCTTTATTTTGTTTCTTTTTGAAATTAACCCCTTATCACATGTATTATAAGCAAATATGTTCTCCTATACAGTGGGTGCCCTATTCAGTTTAAGGATGGTGATTTAAAGACAATTTGCCACACTATTGACTTTTTCTGACAGTAAAAGTTGTATATTTTAGTTTTATTTTTCACTTGAGTTCAGAATCGTACTAGGTTTGAATCAAAAGACTCCAGTTTCTTTTACTATGCAGAAGCTTGTTAGTTTGGTGTTGTCCCAGTTGTTTATTTTTTGTTGTTGTTGTTTCTCTTGCCCTAGGAGATGTATCAGCGGAAATTCTGCTATGTGACATATCTGAGATTTTACCGTCTAAGCTTTCTTCTAGAACTTTTATGGTTTTGCAACTTACATTTAAGTCTTTTATCCATTTTGAGTTTATTCTTGTGCATGATGTCATTTGGTGGTCTAGTTTCATTTCTTGCATGTACCTGCCCAGTTTTCCCAGTACCATTTATTGAAGGGACTATCTTTACTCCATTGTATGCTCTTGCCTCTTTGTCAAATATTAATTGACCATAATGGCCTGAGTCGATTTTTGGGGTCTCTGATCTGTTTCATTGATCCATATGCCTGTTCTTGTGACAGTACCAGGCTTATTTGATTATAATGTCTTTGTGGTATAATTTGATATACGGTATTATGATCCCTCCAATTTTGGTTTTCTTTTTCAAGATTACTGCAGCCATGTTTGGACTTTCTTGATTCCATATAAATTTTTGGAGTATTTGTTCTAGGTCTGTGAAATATACCTTTGGTATTTTAATAGGGATTGCATTGAATCTATAGATTGCTTTGGGTAGTATGGACATTTTAATGATGTTAATTCTTCCAATCCATGAACACAATATATGCTTCCATTTATTTGTATCTTCCTCTATTTCTTTTTTCAATGTCCAATCGTTTTCTTAATACAGGTCTTTTACCTACTTGGTAAAGTTTATTTCTAGGTATCTTATTTTTTGTTGTTGCAACGGTAAATGGGATTATTTTTTACTTTTTCTTCTGAGAGTTCATTATTGGTATATAAAAATGCTATTGTTATCTGGATATTAATTTTGTATCTCTCTATTTTGCTAAATTCATTTACTAAATCTAATAGGATTTTTGGTACAGTATTTTAGTGTCTTCCATGTACAAATTATGTCATCTGCAAATAATGACAGTTTTACTTCTTGTTTTCCAATTTGGGTGCCTTTTATATTTTTTTTCTTCTGGTCTGATTATTGTGGCTAAGATTTCCAGTACTATTTTCAATAAGAGTGCTGAAAGCAGACAACTTTATTTGTTCTTGTTCTTAAAGGAAATGCTTCTAGTTTTTGCAAGTTGAGTATGATGTTGGTGTAGGTTTGTGATTCCCTCTGTTTTCATATTTTTTATCAAAAGTGAGTGCTGGATTTTGACAATATTTTTTCTGCATGTATTATTATGATCATGTAATTTTTTTCTTTATTTGGTTTATGTGATGTATAACATTTATTAATTTGCAAATGTTGTAACAGCCTTGCATTCCTGGAATAAATCCCACTTGATCATGATGTATGATTTTTTTTAATGCATTTAGGGATCTGATTTGCTAATGATTTTGGTTTGTCTGTTTGTTTTGAGTATTTTAGTATCTATGTTCATCATGGATAGTGGCCTGTAATTTTTGTTGTTTGTAGTGTCATTATCTGATTTTGGATTAGGATAATGTTGACCTTGTAAAAAGAGCTTGGAAGTCTTCCCTCCTCTTGAATTTTTAGGAATATTTTGAGGAAGATAGTTGTTATTTGCTTTCTTGAATGTTTGATAAAACTTGCCTGTAAATTCATCTGTTCCAGGACTTTTGCTTGCTGACAGTTTTTTGTTTTGTTTTTTAAATTTTTATTACTGCTTTAATTTCAATAGTGGTTATTGCTCTATTCGGGTTTTATGATTCCTCCAGAGTGAGTTTTGCAAGATTGTTTCCAGGAATTTGTCCATTTTAACCAGGTTTTCTAGTTTGTTGGTATATTGATGTTTATAGTATCTTACAACTCTTCTGTATTGTTTATTTTTTTTGAAGAACCAGTTCTTGGTTTCATTGATCTTTTATTGTTTTTTAGTCTCTATTTTATTCATCCCCATTTTGATTTTGATTTTTTACGTTTTCCTACTTACTCTGGTCTTTTCTTGTTGTCTTTTTTCTAGTTGTTTTAATTGTAGGGTAAGATCATTTATTTGAGCTTTTTTATGTTTCTTGAGGTAAGCCTGTAATGCTATAAAATTCCCTCTTAAGATTGCCTTCACTGTGTCTCATAGAAATTGCTTTGTTGTGTGTTTATTTTCATTTGTTTCCAGGAAGTTTTTTATTTCTTCCCTGATCTCAATGGTAACCAAGTCATTGTTTAATAAACTACTATTTAGTCTCCACGTGTTTGAATGATTTGAGGGTTTTTTTTAATCACAATTGATCTCTGGTTTCATGCCATTGGATTTGACAAGATGCCTGATATGATTTCAATCCTCTTGAATTTATAGAAACTTGCTTTGTGCCCTAACATGTGATCTATTTTTGAAAATGTTCCATGTGCACTTAAGAAGAGTGTATATTCTGCATCTTTGGGAAAAATGCTTCACAAATATCAATTAAATCCATATGATCTAATTTGTCATTTAAGGTCCCTGTTTCCTTGTTGATTTTTTTGCGTGGGAGATCTATCCAGTGATGCCAGTGGCATGTTAAAGTCCTCACTATGACTATCTTGCTGCCTATATTTAGCATAAAGTCCTCCAGGAACTTTTTTATATATTTAAGTGCTCCTATATTGGGAGCATATATGTTTACCAGGGTTATATCCTCTTGTTGGATCAATACCTTTAGTACTATATAGTGACCTTCTTTGTCTCTTTATAGCCTTTGTTTTGGAGACTGTTATGTCAGATGTAAGTACAGTAAAATCTCAATTTTGAAGACCTCAACTTCATGGACTTCAGGTTTAATGTACAGAATTTCCAGTCCATATGTCATACATAAAAATTAACGCCCTATTTATTTTAAAATGCTTTTAACCATGATTAATTTATAATTAAATTAACAAGTTATTTGTTCTTATTAATTCACTGTTATTCTAACAAAATTTTAGTGAATAGGTCACATGTTAAAAAAACACTGTAGCAATTTTGCCAACATAAATAAATATTATATATCTACAACTATAGTCTACACATTTAAATCCAAGAGTCATCTCCAGTAAACGATGTTTGGCAAATTATTAGCACATGATCACATCACATTGCATGCAGCAGTTGGTTATTTTGTCATGTGGTGTGACTTTCTGCATCAGTTTTAATGTAGCCAGCTGATGTTCCAACATGCACTAAGCCACACCCTAGCCATATGCATTTGTTTACTCATAGTGATTGGTGAATGCATCCATTTACTGGACCTATTCAGTACATATTTAAAATTACAGTATTACATATAGAAAACTTTTCTGTGAAATTAAAATTTTCATCCATACCTAATTTTAATTACACAAACAAGTGTACATAAGTAAAAACAGGTAAATTAACTGATTTGTCAATTTTTTAACATACACATTCAGGAAACCTACTTGGAAATTTTTTTTTTGTTTGTTCCTTCATTCTTATCCTTTTGTTCTGAGGTGGGTCTCCAATGGACAGCATATATATGGATCATATTTTCTTATCCATTCAACTACCCAATGTCTTTTGATTGGAGATTTTAATTAATTCACATTTAAGGTTATTATTGATAGGTACTTATTTATGGCCATTTTTATTCTTTATATCTATGTTCCTCTCTCTATTTCTTCTTCTTTTAACAGTTCTTTAAGCATTTTTTTAAATGCTGCTTTGGTCGTAATAAACTCATGTAGTCAATTCTTTTTTTTTTTTTAAGTTGGGAGGCTCTTTATTTCAACTTCAGTTTTGAATGACAGCCTTGCTAATAAAGTAGTCTTCATTTCAGTTCCTCGTTTTTTTCGCTTTGAATACTGCGTGCCATTCCTTTCTGCCCCATAGTGTTTCTATTGAGAAATCAGCTGACAGTCTTACGGGAGCACCCTTGTAGGTAACTGACTGTTTCTTTCTTTCTGTCCTTATGATTCTCACTTTGTCTCATTATTTGCCATTTTAATTATGATGTGTCTTGGTGTAGTTTTCTTTGCGTTCATCCTGATTGTGACTCTGTGTTCCTTGAACTTATATGACTTTTTCCTTCACCAAATTAGGGAGATGTTCTGTAATTATTTCTTCTAACAGGTTATCTATCCCTTGCTCATTTTCTTCTTCCTCTGGCACTCCTATGATGTGAATTTTGTTCTGTTTCATGTTGTCCCCAAATTCCCTTAAATGCTTCTCATGTTTTTTAAGTTTTTTTCCTTTTGCTGTTTGAATTGAGTATTTTTTTCTACCTTGTCTTCTAAATCACTGATTTATTCCTCTGCTTTATTAAGTTTTCTTTTACTTAATTCCCATGCATTTTTTAAATGTTTTAATTGATTGCAGAGAGAGGAAGGGAGGGGGAGAGAGAGAAACATCAATGATGAGAGAGTCATTGATTGGCTTCCTCCTGCTACTGGGGATCTAGTCTGCAACCTGAGCATATGCCCTGACTAGGAATGATACCATGACGTCCTGGTTCATAGGTTGATGCTCAGCCACTGAGTCATAACAGACAGGCTCTTCCTATGCATTGTTGATGTCAGATACAGTATTCTAATTTCCTACCAGTATTTATTCATGATTTGTATGTCCTTTTCCATGCTGATATAGTTCCCACTATGTTTCTTATAGTTTCTATTAAGTTCTTTGTAGTTCTCATTCTCATTAAGTTTCTTGAGCATCCTTATAGCCATTACTCTGAATTATCTTTCTGATAAATTGCTTACCTCTATCTCATTTAGTCCTTTCCTGGAGATTACTCCTTTTTTTCCTTTTGGGTATTATTACTTTTTGTCCACATTTAGTTGTCACTTTGTGTTTATTTCTATGTATTAGATATACTTACTATGACTTCCAGTTTTTGTGGGTTGGTCGTTTTTAGTAAATGTCCTGTGGGACACAGTGGTGTGGTCTCCTTGAACTCCTGAGCTAGAACCTCTAGAAGTGACCATTTTGTGGATTATTTGGGCTCTCCTGTTGTAATTGGGTCTTGATTTTTGTTGTCCTGTTAATGGATGTGATCTCTCAGAGAAGGCTCAACCTTGAACACATTGTGTGAGTTGTTGTAAAGGTGTTGACATGACAAAAGAAGAAACCAATGAAAATATATAAAAGAACCCGACAACAAAAGCTAAAACAACCACAAAACATAAGAGAATTAGGAAAGAAAAAAACAAAACAGATATAAGGAACAAAAAAGAAAGAAAAATAATAATAAAATAAAGATAAAAATAATACTAGATGAGAAAAGGGGAAGAAAAAAGATTCTGAAAGAAAGAAAAGTGAGAACAAGTTAAGAATAAAGTATAGGATAATGAAAATGGTAAAAAATGAAAAGAAGAGGGAGAAAAATGAAAAGGTAAAGAGAGAAAAAGAGAAAAAAGAAAAGAAAATAAATAGAGGAAGAATAGGAAAGAGGTAAATAATAAATATGAAAGAAATAGGGGAAAAAAACAATAATGATAACCTAGCAATAAAAAAGATAAAAATAAAGAAAATAATAATAAAAAAACAACAACATTCAAGTGAAGTTCATCTTGGGAGACTTTAGTGTTGTTTAGGATTTCCCTTTGGACCCTGCTCTTCTCTTGTCTGAAGCTGTTTTATATGCTGATTTTGGACCTCCGGGAGGTACTTTTGTGTGAACCAATGTCAGAATTTGTTCAAGTTTGGCTCTCTCGTTACATTAGAAGCTTCAAGTGATCCACAGCTTGTGGCTGCCTTCACTGTTCTTGGCTACCCACAGGGGACACCAAGCTGAGCTTCTAGTCTGGCTTTGTAACAGAACAGGGCCCTAAATTGGGTCAGCAACAGTTCAAACTTCAGGGATTATGGTGGGGTTTTTTTGGACTATTGTCCTGTTCTCCGTCAGGCAAAGTCCCTTAGTGGTAGAGTCTGTTAGAAATCAGGTGTTTCTATCAGTTCTCCCCTGAAAGGGAAGCACCACCTTGGTTCCTGGGAATGTGGGGAGAATGTCCCCTTCCCAAAGCCAGTCACTGATGCTCCTTGAGACTGTTGCATCCTGAGACTGTTGTTTACTCAATAGGGTTGAGATGCAGGGTGTGGAATGTTGGATATGTGACTGCAAGCTTCTGCACTAAAGACAGTAATAGCAGTTAAAATATTAAAATAGTATTGCTAGAGTCCAGGACATGATGATAATGGTGACATTTAGTTCTTTGGCTTGGACACCTGGGCAAATGGTGATTTTCACTGAGGTAATGAATCCTTTGGATGAATAAGTATACAAGAAAAGGTAATTAGTTTGAGGTAACTGTGAGGTACCTCAAGAGAACCAATAAATTTGATGTATTGATATTGAATTTATGGAAAAGACAGAGCTGGAGTAAGAATTAGGCATCATAATGATAATGTAGTACTTTACTTGACTTATGATGATATACCTGTATATCATACGTGATATATATTAACATATAATATATTATTAAGATAATGTAAAGTAAGAATAAAAGAGAAGAATCTTTGGGAAACACCAAAATTTAAGGATTCAATTTTTTAAAAAAAAGGAATTAAGGAAGATAGATAAAAACAAAACAAAACAAAAACTAGAAGAAAAACATCATGAAAATTAAGGAAGGTTTGAAGAATACTGTGGTCCTAATTTGAAATTTTATAGAGAGTATAATTAGTGTCATCACCAAACATGTTATTAATTTCAACAGGAGGATGTTAAAATCACCTGTGATTCCAATATACTGGGAGGTCAAACTCTAATGCAATCGTGGAACTAGTTATAAAGTAATTAAAAATACAAATGCAGACTATCTTATTAATTGAATTACTTGTGAATGGAGGCTTCATCTATTAGCTAAGTGGAATCATAATGTAAGGAAAAGATAATTTTATAATAAAAAATATCTGAATGTATTTTAAGGATGCAGCAAAGAGTCATTTGAAAAAAAAAGTTCTGCATTTCAGAAAACATAGAAAATGGGAAAATTGTGAATTTGTGATGATAATATTGATGTCAGGTAATAGCACATTGATAGGGCATTATTCTATTTCCATTATATAAAGAAAAATGCCTCTCTCTGAGATCATAAAAAGAAGTAGGGTGGATGAATAGTAATGTTGGGGTAGTTATGAAAAATTCATGACTAATTTCCTTCTAATTCACTGGCAAAATTCACTATGTCTTCTATTGAGATAAAGGATGATAGGGTGAAATAACATATTTAAGAATAGTGGTCCAATTTATAGTGTCTTATGGAAAATTGGAAAGGGAGCTGACCAAGACTTTATAGAATATTTCCTGTGTGAATCTGGAGATCCAGCTGTGTATATGAATCTTGATATTTTTTTTTATTTTTATATTTTAAATATATCTTTATTTATTTCAGGGAGAGGAAAGGAGAGGGAGAAAGAGAGATAGGAACAACAAGGCTGAGGGAGTAATTGATCAGCTGCCTCCTGCAAGCACATGTCCTTGGGTTGTGCATATATGCATATAAATTCTTTGGTTACTCTCTCCCCCTCCACCCACCCGCCCTCCTCCATCCCTAAAATTGTGGAGATTGAGCCCCACAATCTGGGCATGTGTCCTGACCAGGAATCGCACCCTGATGTCCTGGAGCATAGGTCGGTGCTCAACCACTAAGCCACGCTGGCCACGCTTGATATTTTTTATAAACCATTATTCTTATATTTATGTGGTTTTCTCCTATAGCTCTCAGTAAACATGAGTGCTGGAGCAGACAACATATAATTAGTGCTTGTGTGGACAGGAGAAAGGCAAAAATAGTAGAATGATAATGTTGTCCATACCTTTATTATTATTATTATTATTTTATTGATTTCAGAGAGATGAATGGAGCGGGAGAGATAGATAAAAACATCAATGATGAGAGAGTCATTGATTGGTTGCCTCCTGCAAGCCCCCCGCTGGGGATTGAGCCTGCAATTGGGGCATGTGCCCTGACCTCCTGCTTCCTAGTTTGAGGTTCAACCACTGTGCACCACCAACTGGGCACTCATGCCTTTAAATGAGTAGTTGAAAAGAGGTGTTGTTATGTGATCTATTCTCGACAGCTAAGAAAAAAATTAAGGAAAGCTGATGGTATACTACGAGTAGTCAGTAGATTAGAAATTGTGTTATTATCAAAATAAAATAATAAAATATTTGGCAGCAAGAAGCTTGTCTGGTCCAGGGCAAATATTAAGGTATTTGAGTTTATAATTTTAAGGTTAGTGTACCTTTAATTATGGCCAAGATTCAAAATGAGATATTAGAATTGAACCCTAGAATTAGAATAGAAATGCAGAATATTGGAAGATAAAATTGGTAAAAGTACCAATCATAATTTTTGTATTTTATTTTCTAATTAACATGGCTCTTGAAGTTGCTTTGGATGATGGTTGTGGTAGGAATGTAGATAGTAAATTTGAGACACATGCAAAGTTTTCATATAAGATCGATAATCCACGAACAGATGTTAGATGACAATAGCTCCATGCCCAAAACAAAACAAAAAAACACTCAACAAAGGAGTAAATTAGTAGATCAAAGGATCAGCTTGCCTTGTCTTTAAAACCTTACCTCTAGTACTTATAAATGATAAAATCTTAAAGAATTGATAATATCTGCATCAAAAATGTACCATCTGAAAACTTAAATAGATTTTTATGCAAGCAAAATTATACACTAGAAATGATTTTTTTGTCCTGTTCATTAACATCCTCTGAGAGACAAACCAGCTTAATTAATAGGTGCCAATGATGAACAGTCAATGCTGACATTTTTATATGCAGTAGTGAATAAGTGAAGATCTTTAATTACAATAGTCTCACTATTTGTCATTGTTTTGGTTGATATTCAATTATAGTATTGCTTTAAAAATTAAATAAAGAATACACTAAAATTAAAAGCTCAAAAAAGTCAGAGTGAAATTTTTTTCTGGGTTTGAATACTGTTTCTGTTTTATGTGTCCTCACTTGTGTGAGTCTCATTTTATTTTTGCATCTGTAAAATGGAAGAAGGGTAATAACAGTGCACAGAGCCATTGGCTAAAGTTTTCATGTTTCTAAAAGTGTTTTGTGCGGTAACTAGTATATTCAAAGAAAAAGGTAAGTTCAAAAGAAAGAAACAACATTGTAGTAAGAGTAGACACAAAAGTGATAGTCTTCATTATGAAGACCCTTGATTTCCATATACCATTGCATGACATTGACAATTAAGATCACTCTGTCTGACCTAAAAGCTGTTTAATAAATTCAGCAGTTTTTTAAAAAAGAAAAACATGAAGATTAATTTTAATAGAGTATTTGTGTATTGTAGTTTTATTTTTCCATTTTAGTTTATTTTAATTTTCAAATAATATATTTTAATAAAAATATCTTTTAGTTTTTATTTAGCCTAGTTTATCTATCTTTTCCCTCATGCCTAGTATTTTTGTGTGTTTCTTACTTAAATAATATTTATGTACCCCAAAGTAGAAAGGAGATACACCTAGCTTTTTTCTGGATATATATGCCTCTCCAAAATGAGCAAGATATACTACCAGGTTTACTTCTAGTAGTTTTTAAGTTTAAATTTTTTTTACTGTGGGATAGAAAGTAGGGAATCATGATTTCTTTTTCATGATTATTTAATTGAGCATTTTTATTTCAAAGACTTTAATATCTTCATCCTACCCCAATGTCTGTTTTGCTATAAAGTCATTCTATTCTATCTTTCCATTTTCTGTCCTTTGCCAATAGCACACTCTCATAATCTCTCTAACCTTACAAAAATTCAGCTAGTGTAAATCCTGTGACTTAGCTCTTCTTCAGGATTATTTTAGCTATTCTTAGTGCTTTGAATTTACATATATATTTAAGATAATTATTTGAAGTTAAAAAGTAAAGTAAAATCCTCCATGATTCCTGATAGGATTTCATTAAATCTATGGTAAATTTTGGGAGAATTGACATCTTAATAATACTGAGTTATTCATTAGATGATATGGTATACACTTTCTTTATTGTTCCTAATATTTTATAAATTTCTACATAGAGAGCTTGCACATTTTATATTAATTTTGCTTCCTTATCTTCCAACTACTATCCTCAGACTTATGTGGGATCTACTTTTTTCTCATTCTTGGACTATATTATGCAGATCTCTGACAACTTTTTTCCATTGGTTTTGAGATATATATATTTATTTTTCAGTATTAAAAACATAGTATCATTTATATCAAATGTATCTGTCATCCATTTCAAAACATTTCCTTTTAGCCTTAATTCTAGACTAACTCAGTTTCAAAGACCTCTTGTAGAAAAGAAAGGTTTCCTCTTTTATTTTAATATCCTCACAATCCCGTTTCTGTTCCAAACATTCTACTGCTTTTAACACCTTTTCTCTCAAGGGGCAGGGAAGGAGAAATGGAATCACATGGAAAAGTCAATGCCTTAAATGACAGCTGAAAGGATAATATGAATTTTAGTAACCTTGGGGATGGAAATACCCATGCGCTGATTTTATCTTTGTAGCACTTTCTTGTGAGTGCTTCAAGCAACCTTGTCCTCACTTCAAGCCCAACCCCCCCACAGAGGGAATAGTGTAGGCCCTCTTCTCTACACTATTCTGTGATGTACATATTATACTCTTTACTTGAGCCAGTCCCTGTTAGAAGGTGTACTTTCTGGAGAACTTGAGCTTGGCTACCTTCTTCATTGTGCATATCGCTCATCCAAAAAGTCAAAACCTGGAAAAGCAAGCCATACTCATTCATGTCTTCATTCCATCCCATGCCACTGATAGCTAATCAAGCCAACCCAACCCTTCTGAATCCTCCAGAAGAGATTCAGATACGAGCCTCTAAACCTCCAAAATTACAAGGACATGAGTCAGCATATTACTAATTTTCTTGTGCACCACTCAAGAAACAGCTTGAAATTAATATAAAAGCTTCTGAAGTATAACAAACATTGACGCAGGAGTAATATGTGGGTCTTCTCTCTTAAAGATTACCACTCCTTCACTCCTAGTATCTCAAAGAGTTCTCTTGATGCCATCTCACTTGGCTTGGTGTTAGAACTGAGTGCAGGAGTGAAAAGAGAAAGCTAAATGCTTAGCATTCTCTATTCATATAAATCAATGAAAAGGCCTACTACTAGCCCTTTAACTTTCTCTCATATGGACTAGATTTGGGTGATCATTGACTCATTAACCAGTCTGTATTCCCTTTAAACAAATCTTGCATAAATGTGAATAGCAAATTAATGTTAGATAAAAACACAAAAATTACCGCTTAATATCATGTTGTATAATAAAATGCATAGCTCACATTAAATGTCAACAAAAGTAAAGGTAATAATAATGTTAGCACTTGGAGCTAAAAAATTAATAAAATAATATTAAATTTAAATTAGGATGCCTGATTTCTACTTAGAGATTTAGATCCATGATCTTCATCAAGTTAGTTAATTCCCACTTGTTTTAATTTATAGATATAAATACATAGATATCACATATAATTTGTGTGGTAAGTTCTGAGGATCCTTCCACTTATTATGACCTATAATTCTACCCACCATTCATTCAATCAATACAAAATAATTGCTGAGTTAAATTAACTATAACTATGTACTCAAACAGAAATTTAAAAAAAAGACAAACAATTTTTGCTTTCATCATCCTGAAAGAGGATATGATCACCACAGATGAATGCAGAGTCAAACCTTGTAAAGATGATGATATACTTTCAAAGGAATCTCATGTATATTCATTCATCTTCTTAGGTACACACGAAAAAATAATATATTTAACTTTATCACAAACCAAGCCTAGAATGTTTTATTCTAGACCTAGGTATTGCTATTTGAGATACCACGTTTAGAGGGAAGTGTCATATTAGGAGTTGAGACTAAAAAACTAAAATAAAATAAGCCACATTTTCATTTTGTCTTGAATTAAAGGGGCTTGGTATAGCTTACGATATTTCATAAGCATTAAACCCTGATTACAGTTGGGTTCTAAGCCCTTTAAAGTGAGAAGTAAAGCTGAAAGCAGAAATCCATTAACTTAAGTCTTTTGAATTTTTTAAAAGAAACACAGTTTTTCCCTACAATGGGTGATCAAAAGGAACCAATTGTTACATGTTCACTCTACCAAAGGTGTCAGCTATTACGTTTATAAATTTTGCCTTTTGATATAACCTAAAGAAAAAAGCTCATATTTCCTCTATGTGATTCATTGTCACTTCTGAAAAGTCATTTGTTTTATTATTGTGCATATAAAATTAGGACATTACCAAGAAGCACAACCAGACTTTCTTTAATGTAAGATGAAATAGTTTCCAAAAGTAGAACAACAATTCAAATAAAGCCCCAAGAAATAACACATACATGTCCATCTCTTTAAAAAATGTGTAGCCCCTCATACCATAAAAGAAAAAAAAACCCTCCAATCCATTTAAATGCTCCGTTCAGAGTTTACCCAAGTAAAAATAAGACTTACTATACTGCTTAACAAAATTCTTTCAAAACAAAAATGAAAATACCCTAAGATACACTTCTTATTAAAATTTAATATAAAATTCCAGACCAGCCATTCTTACTTTTTATTCCAAGTGTCATATCGCCAACATAAGAAATGAACTTGAGATGCAGTTTGAACATTTTTAAAAAGTCTCAGCTTTCTAATATCCTAGAAGAAGTAGGCCTGTGGGTGACCTCATTATTCAGTTTTAAATTTAGCAAAGGAGGAGCTGACAGAGTGACAAGGCCCATGGGCAGAGGTGACAGCAATATGAAGCAGAACCTTTTGGAAAGAATAGACTCTGTCATCTCTGTGAGGAGCTCAAAACTAGAAGGCCATAACTGAAACTTGAAGTATTCCAGGGCTTTTGTATGTTTTGTGCTGAAATGACGGTGTCTACAATCTTTCTTCTCTTTTCTTGAAAGCCTGGTTATTAAAAATGTATCCAACTTAGACTTGCTTATCATAATAAAATGAGAGTAATTTGTTAAAAGAAGTTGAAGACACATTTTAAAACAAAAGCTGAATATAATTTATGTCACTGCTATACTTTTCTTTTCAAAATTTGTACTAATTTATTAAAACTTTTAAAATAGAATATAATATACAAAACGTTCAGATGACAAAGAAATGTAAGTTTGATCTTTTTTTTAACAATCCAAACTGATATCTTGTCTCCATATTTAAACACTTTTTAAAAATGTATGCACCCAAAAATTACTCTTGGAAGAGCAGAATGCACATCACTTACTTTACCAATGTAAAATCTAATACTCAGAGAATTTAACATTTCAATTTAAATTTGCTAAACAGCGCAGCCAATATGGCTCAATTGGTTGAGTGTCGTCCCATACACCAAGAGGTTGCTGGTTCAATTCCCGGTCTAGGCCCATGCCTGGGTTGTGGACTTGATTCCCAGTACGAGGTGTGTAGGAGGCAGAAGATTGATATTTCTCTCTCATCAATGTTTCTATCCCTCTCCCTTCCTCTCTCTCTAAAAAGATTAATAAAAAATATTTTTTAAAATTGCCAAACCAATATCACAGCTATGGACTTCTTACATTTTTGTCACTTTTAAAGATTTTTTAAATTAACTTTTATAGAGAGAGGAATGGAGAGGGAGAGAGAGAGAGAAACATTGATGTAAGAGGGAAACATAGATTGGCTGTCTCCTGCATGCCCCCTACCTTGGATCCAGCCACAACCCAGGCATGTACCTTGACCAAAATTGAACCGGCAACCATTCCATGTATGGGAGGATGCCCAACCAACTGAGCCACTCTGGTCAGGGCATGGACTTCTTACATTTTTTTATTCAATGTAATAGACATCATTATCTTCTCATATAGGCTTACTCATCAAGGAATCAAAGTTAAATGTTTATAGTTATATGTCTGCACACAAACTACTTCTTGGGATGCATTAAACTTTAAAATTTTTCTTTTCAGAATTTGCATTAAAATTGAAGTTGATAACAAATTATATCTAAGCAGTTTATGTAGATAATAACTATACATTAGAACTTCATAATATAAAATGTGGTATGCGTATATCTAATAATATTCCTGGGTGAAATAAATATGAATATATGAATGCAATAGTTTGCCAATGATCATGCATTCTAAAGCATTTTCCCCATTATCAGGAGAAGTAAAAGGAGAAGAGAGTCAAAATAAAAAGATTATATCAAAAGAAATGAGTGGTAATGAATATCTGGTATTGAGTTTATTTGAAGTTGTTTATGAAGTGGTTAAATAGAAATATTCTTAAGTATAGTAGCCATCAAAAATTGGTTTCATTCTATGAAAACCAATGTAACAAAGAAAATTTAGATTTGCTAAATGACATAGTCTCTTTCAGATTACAGGTAATTCCAAAACATCTTATTTCCTAATAATAAAATTATTGGCTCATGCCAACACAAATCAGAGAAAAAATATTGAAAAGTAAGACAGAGTACAAAATTAGAGAGCATGGTGTATGATGACATCAATTCTTACTAATTAGATGCAGCTCTTGGCATTTGCAAAACACTTGTGAAAACATTTTTTTTTTAATTTAGTATTTCATAGATCTGTGTAATTTGAAATAATATATAGATCTAAAACCAATTAAAATTATATAGCATTCTGCAGATATGGAATCTGAGAAGTCATTTAAAGTAATATTATAAGTCTAAATATAAGATTTGACCATCACAACATAGACTTCTTGCAATATACTCAAAGATAGTTAATGAAAACCAAGAAAAATAAATTTATCAGACTAAGACTCCTATTAGTTCCAAATTTTAGAAAAGATGATAAATTACCACTAACACCATGAGAGATACTGGGATTACAAAAATTAAAAAGGCATACACATGACTTCAAGAATGGCTGAATAAACAATTTAGCAAATCCTGTCTCAAAAGAGCAAGGACAAAACTGCACAGAATTGTCCATACACCCATTTATAGACTTGAAATTGACAAAAGACATATAACAAATGCCTTACTAGAAAAATGGAAGTGTATAGTGTTTTGGTCTAGAAGTTCTGTGGCGGAACAGTCAGGGAGGACATGTAAAGCAAAAAGATGACTTTACTGAGATCAAAGCATGGAAAATTCCATTCCCAGAGGTTCTGTCAAGATCTATAGCAACCCCAATGGAAAATAATCAGGGAAGATTAACATGATAACTATACTGATATTTATATACTAGTTGGGTCAAAAAAAGAATGACAAAAAAATCATAAATTTAGAAGGGAAATCAGGAAAAAGAGATAGCTAAATATTGTCTTAAGATTCCAATTACTCCTATTTTTATGGAAAGCTTTGCACGCACAAATCTAAGCATATGCTCAAGGAAGATCAGGAAGGCCTTAAATAAGTTACTGCATTACTCTGTAGCCTTGTGAAAAAGCAAACAGTACTTTCAAAACATACCTAACTCTCTAAAATTTTAATGTATTTACAAACCTATACACAGCTACCCTGGACAATGGTGAAAGACTTACTTGCTCAAGATATTTAAGCATAATTTGTGACTAATTTTTTGCTGATAACTAAACAATATTGACTTAGGATCAACCCTACAAAGACTGGCAAACTGTGGGGGTAATTGGACAAAGCAAGTTACTAAGCAAACAACTACAAGAAAAGCAGCAATAAACATCACCCTGAAATGGGAAATCAGATTCCATATTTGTTACAATAAGATATCTAAATTGTTCATTTTTTAACAATAGCAACAAAAAAAATGAGATGTGCACTAAGATAGAAACAAGAAATTGTAACACATGCACTGGAAAAATGAACAAAAATTGTCTTAAGGATCTCATACGTTAAACTTAGCAAGAAGTTATGAATATCTTAAAAAATTAAGGAAACCATAATTAAATAATTAAAGGAATGTATGATAACAATGAATAACCAAATAGAGAATATTAATATACAAATAAAATGTAATACAAATAGCAATCCTAAAAGGCCTTAAATGATTATATTAATATTTGAAAATATAAATGAACTTTAAGACAAAATCACTGCAGATAAGACATTTTAAAATGTTAAGGAGTCAGTTTATATCAGGAAGATATAAAAATTATAAATATATGTTCAACTAACAAAATAGATCCAAATATATGAAGCAAAACCTAATAGAATAGGTTGAACATATAGACAATTCAACAATAACTAAGAGACATATAACTTTCTTCCAAAGATGAGTAGAAACAAATAGACAAAAATTTGTATGTAGAAGACTTGAAGATAGTATTAACCAAACCTAAGTAACATCTATAGAATGCTTTACCCAACAATCATAGAAGGCATTTTCTTCTGAATTCAATAAAGAACACTATAGCCCAAAACAGACCACATGATAAGCCATACAGCAAGCCCCAATAAATGTAAAAATCAATGAAATTATACAAACTATGTTCTCTGTCCAAACTGGAATTAAATTAGAAAGCAACAACAGAAGTAAATTAGGGAAATCCACATGTAAAAATAAAAATTAAGCAGCACACTTAAAAATAATTTGAGTTCCAGAAGAAATCACAGGGAATTTAGAAAAGATTGAGTTAAATGAAAAAAAAAAAACACAACAAAACAGTATATCACAATTTATGGAATGCAACTAAAGGCATGCTTACAGGAAAAATGTTAGCTCTGAATTTGTGTGCTAGGTTTGCTATGTAAAATACTACAGGTGGCATAAACACTAGAAGTTTATTTTCTCACAGTTCTGGAGGCTGGAGATCCAGAGCTGCAAAGTGTTGGCAGATTAGGTTTCTCTGGAGTCCTCTCTTCTTGGGTTGGCTATGTCCTCACAACGCTTTTCCTCTGTGCATGCAGATCTTTGTTATCTCTTCCTCTTTTTAAAAGTACAACAGTTTTATTGGATTAGGGCTCCATCATTTTAAGTTCATTTAAGCTTAATTACCTCTTTAAAGGCCCTATCTCCAAATATAGTCACAGGGGATTAGGATTTCAACGTGTGAATTTTTTAGGGCTATATAATTTACTTCATGACAAGCTCTAAATGCCTCTAGCAAAAACAACCAAAAAAGAAATAACTGAAATAAAAAATCTCACTTGCAATCTTGAAAAATTAGTAAAAGAAGAACAAACTAAATCCAGTATAAACAGAAAGAGAAATATTAAAATTTAGAATGAAAATCAACAAAATAAAAAGCAGGAAAACAATTTTAAAAAAAGGTATTATTTTGTAAAGTTCAACAAAACTGAAAAACTTTTAGCTAGACAGACAAGTTAAAAATGAGAGGAAAAAATTCTAAAATCAAAATGTGAAAATCAGATATCACGATGAACCCTAAAGAAAAAAGATTTATAATAGGACACTATTAACAATTGTATGTAAACAAATTAAACAACTTAGATGAATCGGACATAGTCCTGGAAAAAGGCACAATGTACTGAAACTGTAAATGCTGAAAGTATACCTCAATACTTGAGAGTTCTGGCTAAGAAAGAACTCAGAGGCAAGATTCAAACTCTCAAGAGAAAGTTTCTTTAGCAAGCAAAGTGAAAGTACGCTGGAAAAGAAGATTTCAAGGAGGAGGCCCAAAGAGCTGCCCTGGAGTGTGGGCTAGTGCTCTTTTTAATCCCTTGAAGGAGGGGGTTAATTGCTTTCTTCTTCAAGTTGACCTATTTGGGCCTGTCTCATAGTCTCCAGTCAGATGGGGCTTTGCTCCAGCTGCCTTGTTCTTCTCTGGGGTAGGGGTGGGGGATCTACTGCATAACTAGCTACATGCCAGGGGAGAAAGGTCAGGGGCAGGATCTGACCCATATAATAGGAGACGATTTAGGGAAAAGAGTGCCTAAGCAGTGAGATCCTAATTAACATTACTTGTTTCCAACAATTGCTCTCCCAGTTCTGGCCATTGACAGATATCCATTGCTAGGTATCTGGGGCTTTCTGCGCTGGTGACATTCCATATCTGGCCTATTTTTCTTCTCTGCTCATGTCTACCTGACTGCCTACCACATTCTCTCCTAAAGTATCTTTAAGGGAAAGAGGGCTTAGGGTTTCTTCTGTAGATGCTTTGTGCTGAAGAGGGGCAACGTTTTACTTCACAGCCAAGAGATCCTTGCTCTCTGTCAAAGGGACAATAAGGCTTGGACATGGAAGGGGGTGGCAATGGTGTCTAGAGTTTGTAAGGGGCAGTATTCCTGGAGTAAGAATAAAGAGGAGACAAACTGTGTTATAAATTTCAAGATTACTGGGGGGAAATCTAGAACAAGAATTATGAACATTGATCCAATGAAAAGAAGTATCTAGTGAGTGATACCAGTAGGCCCCCAGACTGGTTGACTTAGATTTTGAATGTTTTCTGCCTTGATTAATAAGTCCTTAATGTTTTGTTGTACCGGGCATGAGGGATTGACATAAAAGCAGCATTATTTTAGGTATATTAATGTTCCCCCTGACTAGCAGTCAATAAGTCTAAATCTCTTCTATTTTGTAAGGCTACTGCTGCAAGGGAATCAAGTTGGCCTTGTAGCTGAGAGAGTCTCAGTGGTCTTTTCAAAGGAATCTGTGGTTTCTTGGGAGAGCTTGGATTGTGCACTGAGGGCTAGCTCTCCAGCTTCTGATCCCCTTGCCTCGGTGGCAACACCAAGAACTAAAAAAGGGGGAATCAGAAAAAATATTCTTTTGGATAGTTTTCTATTACTAAAAACTGGCTGACATAGTGAGCCATTACCCCAACCATTGATGTGTGGAGTTATGTAACCTAGAGAGCAAAGACCTTGCCATCCAGGTGGGAGTGAAAGGTAGGCATTAGACATGCAGATGAGTATAGGCTGTGTGAGGGAGGTAATTTTGCCATGAGAGCAGTGTCCCACATGAGTACCGTAGATTCCTCAGTGACCTCCTGTCCTGGTAGGTCTCCTGCCTTCCCTTCTACTGAGTCAGGTAGCCCTATCTTTTTCTTATTGGAGTAGAAGATAAATAGAAACTCCTTGAGCTGCCGTATTTGTGGAGGTGAGGGGACAAACGTGTGGGTCTGGTCACTGGGAATCATCTTGATCTTTTCTTTCAAGAAGTAGGATGGACCTGGTAGGCTCCCAAAGATAACAATTTTGGTGATGTGAACTAGGCATGTTTAGTGAATAACATTTCAGGCCTGATTGTGTTGTATCAAAAAAGAAGGAAGATCTAGTAAAGTTAGGTGGCTAACCTCCACAGAAGTATGATTTATCAGAACTGTTGTAACTTTGGCTATTAAGAGTTAATCCATTGGGGCAATAGTAGACTAACTCATCTATACCCTCTCATAGAGGATTATAGTCCTAGGTCTATCCCTGAATTACTGGGTCTAGTCTTTTCAAAAAATAGCATATGGGGCCACGTATTGTTCTTAAGAATTGGTTTAAGATTCCCAGCACTACCCCTTGCCTTCCTGTAACAAATACAGCTAGCTGTACCTCGGTTTTCTAATGTAATCCATTCTGGAAGACCATGTGAGTTTTTTTTTTTTTAATTTTATTTTTGTTTAAAATATTCCAGATGTCCCATTTTCTCCCCAATGACCCATTCCACCCCGTCCTTTCCCACTTCCCAGTCCCTCTCCCCACCTTTGTCCATGTCCTTGGGTTGTGCATATATGCATATAAATTCTTTGGTTACTCTCTCCCCCTCCACCCACCCGCCCTCCTCCATCCCTCTGACATTCATCAGTCTCATCTATGCTTCCATGTCATTGAATCTATTCTGTTCATCAGTTTATTAAGTTCTTTAGATTCCATGTATAAACGAGAGCATGTGATATTTGTCTTTCACTGCCTGGCTTATTTCACTTAGCATAATATTCTCCAGGTCCATCCATACTGTCCCAAAGGATACTAGATTCTTCTTCTTTACAGCTGCATAGTATTCCATGCTGTAACTGTCCCACATCTTTTTTATCCACTCATCTACTGATGGGCACCTGGGCTGTTTCCAGATCTTAGCTATTGTAAACTGTGCTGCTATGAACATCGGGGTACATATATTCTTTCTGATGAATGTTTCAGGATTCTTAGGATACATTCCTAGGAGTGGAATCACTGGGTCAAACGGCAGCTCCATTTTTAATTTTTGTGTGGAAGCTCTATACTGTTTTCCATAGTGGTTGCACCAGTCTGCATTCCCACCAGCAGTGTACTAGGGTTCCCCTTTCTCCACACCCTCCCCAGCACATGTCATTTGTTGGTTTCTTGATGGCAGCCATTCTGACAGGTGTGAAATGATACCTCATTGTGGTTTTAATTTGCATCTCTCTGATGATTAGCGACGACGTTGAGCATTTTCTCATGTGTCTCTTGGCCATCTGTATGTCCTCTTTGCAGAAGTGTCTATTAAAGTCTTTTGCCCATTTCTTAATTGGATTGTTTGTCATCCTCTTGCTGAGTAATGTGAGTTCTTTGTACACTTTGGAAATTAGCCCCTTATCAGATACATCCTTGGCAAATATGTTTTCCAAGGCAGTGGTGTTCCTTTGTATTTTGAGGCTGTTTTCTTTTGCTGTGCAGAAGCTTTTTACTTTGATGTAGTCCCATGTGTTTATTTTTTCCTTTGTTTCTCTTGCCCTAGGAGATGTATCAGTGAAAAGTCCACTACGTGGGATGTCTGTGACTTTACTGCCTATGTTTTCTTCCAGGATTTTTATGGTTTCATGACTTACATTTAAGTCTTTTATCCATTTTGAGTTTATTTTTGTGTATGGTGAAAGTTGGTGGTCTAGTTTCATTCGTTTGCATGTATCTGTCCAATTTTCCCAGCACCACTTATTGAAGAGACTGTCCTTACTCCATTGGATATTTTTGCCTCCTTTGTCAAATATTAACTGACCATAATGGTGTGGGTCTATTTCTGGGGTCTCTGTTCTGTTCCATTGATCTATATGCCTGTTGTTGTACCAATACCAGGCCGTTTTGATTACAGTGGCTTTGTAATATAGTTTGAAGTCTGGTAATGTGATCCCTCCCACTCTGTTCTTTTTTCTCAAGATGGCTTCAGCTATTTGGGGTCTTTTTTGGTTCCATACAAATTTTCAAAATGCTTGTTCTAAGCCTGTGAAATATGCTGTTGGTATTTTCATAGGAATTGCATTAAATTTATAAATTGCTTTGGGTTGTATGGATATTTTAATGATATTAATTATTTCAATCCATGAGCATGGTATCTTCTCCCACTTGTTTAAATCTTCCTCTATTTCTTTTTTCAGTGTCACATAGTTTTCTGAGTACAGGTCTTTTACATCCTTGGTTAAGTTTATTCCTAGGTATCTTATTTTTTTAGTTGCAATGGTAAATGGTATTGCTTTTTTAGGTTCCTTCTCTGAAAGTTCATTGTTGGTGTATAAGAATGCCATTGATTTGTGGATGTTGATTTTGTATCCAGTTCCTTGCCAAATTTGTTTATCAAATCTAGGAGTACTTTGATGGAGTCTTTAGTGTTTTCTATGTATAATATCATGTGTTCTGCAAATAATGGCATTTTTACTTCCTCCTTTCCAATTTGGATACCTTTTATGTTTTCTTCCTGTTTGATGGCTATGGCGAGGATTTCCAGTACTCTGTTGAATAAGAGTGGTGAAAGTGGACATCCCTGTCTTGTTCCGGTTTTTAATGGAAATGGTTTTAGTTTTTTCCCATTGAGTATGATGGTGGCTGTAGGTCTGTCATATATGGCCTTTATTATGTTGAGGTATGATCCCTCTATTCCCACTTTGCTGAGAGTTTTTATCAGAAATGGGTACTGGATTTTGTCGAATGCTTTTTCTGCATCTATTGAAATGATCGTATGATTTTTGTCCTTCATTTTGTTTATGTGATGTATCACATTTATTGATTTGCGGATGTTGTACCAGCCTTGCATACCTGGAATAAATCCCACTTGGTCATGATGTATGATCTTTTTAATGTATTGCTGGATCCAGTTTGCTAGTATTTTAATGAGGATTTTAGTATCTATATTCATCAGGGATATTGGCCTCTAATTTTCTTTCTTTGTAGTATCTTTATCTGGTTTTGGGATTAGGATGATGCTGGCCTCATAAAAAGAGTTTGGGAGTTTTCCTTCTTCCTGACTTTTCTGGAATAGTTTGAATAGAATAGGTGTTAATTCTTCTTTTAATGTTTGGTAAAACTCTCTTGTAAATGCATCTGGTCCAGGACTTTTGTTTGCTAGGAGTTTTTTGATTAATGCTTCGATTTCATTAGTTGTTATTGGCCTATTCAGGTTTTCTGCCTCTTCTTGATTCAGGTTTGGAAGGTTGTATGCTTCTGAGAATTTGTCCATTTCCCCCATGTTGTCCAATTTGTTGGCATATAGTTGCTCATAATATTTTCTTACAATCCTTTGTATTTCTGTTGGGTCAGTTGTTATATCACCTCTTTTATTTCTGATTTTATTTATTTGGGTCCTCTCTCTTTGTTTCTTAGTGAGTCTGGCTAAAGGTTCATCAATCTTGTTTACCTTTTCAAAGAACCAGCTTTTAGTTTCATTGACTTTTTGTATTTTTTTTTTTTTTTTTAGTCTTTATGTCATTAATCTCTCCTCTGATTTTTATTATTTCCTTCCTTCTACTTCCTCAGGGCTTTTCTTGCTGTTCTCATTTTAGTTCTTTTAGTTGTTTTGTTAGATAGTTCCCCATGTGAGCTCTTAAATGATCAAAAATCGAGGGATCAACAGCCGACAGCTAGGCCTCAGGATCTTGCACTCAGAGGAAGCCATGTGGCATGTTCAACATCCGAGGCATGTTAGAAAATTGAAGCATTTACTTCTGGGTTTATGGTGTTTGTAAACCAAAATGTTTGTCATCAGAGACTTTTGAAAACTGAAGTACTACCATAGTTGGAAAAGTTTGTCAATTTCAGGTTTACCAAGATCAGGAGCCTTGGTGAGTTCTTATTCAAATCTTTCAAATGCCTGCTGTTGTTCTCCCTCCCATATTAAAGGCTCTCAGTTGTTTCTTCTCCTTAGGGCCTCAAAAAGGGCTCTTTCTAACAGTCCACATCCCAGTATCTACAACCTACAGTACCTACCCAGTTAGGTCTAAAAAAGCTTGTAGGTGGAGGCAGGCCCTCTATTGCCTATACCTGGTCAAGAGACAGCCTCTGTTTTCTGGTAGTGAGAATTATAGCTAAATAAGGGACATCCTGGGAAATTAATTGGTCCTTTGTGTAAGGACTTTTATCCCCAGGAGGCTAGAACATTTAGGGTCTTTGGGGAATGTTCTTGGGGCTTTTCCTGTGTGGAGGAACAGATTAATAGATCATCTACATATTGGCGTATGAGCCCCTGGTCTATAGAAAAACTCTGGAGATCTTGGCTGAGGGCCTGACCAAATAAGAGGGACTATGTTGGAATCCATTAGGAAGGACAGTCCATGTTAGATTTTGTATTAGTTTCCTTATGGGGTCCATAGGCATGTAGTTACTGGGAGTTTGGGTGTGCTGGGATACAAAAGAATAGATCTTTTAGGACTAGCACTGAAAACTAAGTACTTTTCAAGGGAATCTTCCCTAAAATAGTGTATGGGCTCAGGACAATTAGGTGGAGTGAAATTATAGCTACATTTACTATTTGGAGATCCTGAAATAGCTTATAGTTACTTTTTAATTTTTTTATGGCTAAAGTTGGCGTATTACAAAGGGAATTACAAATCTGAGAAGACTGAGTGGGATGAGTCTATTAATAAGGGTTTCAAAGCCTTTCTTTATTCTGGTCTTATAAGGTATTATCTTTTTCTTGGATAGTTGTTGAGGTCCCTTATATGGATCTGGATGGGGCTGGCAGTTTTAGCTCATCCAGGTATTTGATCTGCCCAAATTTCAGTGTTTACCCAGGAAATTAACTCTTTAACTAGCTAATTTTCTTTCTTATAATTTTGAGGGTCTTGAGGGGAACAGATGACTATAAAACTTAATGAAGTGGCCTGCACCCTTGGAAAATTCATTGGGCTCCTAGTTTTTCTAAAAGATCTAGACCCAGCAGATAGCTGGGGCATTCATGGATGACTATAAATTGGTGAGAAAATAAGTGGCAACAAATTGGTGACAGGAGCTGTCAGTGGGTCTGAGTCTGCTTACCATCCACATCTACCACTGGACTAGAGGCAGGGGAGCAAAATACAGACAAGATTGTCAAAACTGAAAATGCAGCTCCTGTATCAAGTAAAAATTAATCATCTTACTTGTGACTTCCAAGATTGCCCTGTATTCCATCCCCATGATGTTGATGTTCAGCTTGGAAGCCAGATAATGCTTAAAGTCTCTTCAATCTAAAGCTATAAGTGGGGATGGGTCTAACCCACGGTCCCTGTGGTTCCTGGGGCAGTCCTTCCTCCAGTGCCTATGCGTTTAGCAGAGTGAACAGCAGCCGGGTGGCTCATCTTGACCTTAGGACTTACCCTTCTGGGGGCAGTTGTTCTTCCAATGTCCAGATCTTTTATAGATATAGCAGTTTCTGGGAGGAAGTCTTCTTCCGGGGCAACCTGGACCCACTCAACCTGTGTAGCCAGATTGGAGCAAGGCTAATAACTAAGCCTGTCTCTTATCTTTACCCCTCTCTCTTGAATGGAGCTTCTCTTCTTCCTCTAGATCCTGGTTATAGAAAATAAATGAGGCTGCCTTAAGCAGTTATGGGATATGGTTATGAGGACCAGAAGAGAGATTTTGAAGTTTTTTTCAAATATCCAGGGCAGCCTGGGTTAGAACTTGGTCTCACAAGACTAATTGCCCTGCATCTGAGCCAAGGTCTAGGTTAGTATGTTTAATTACACCTTCCCTTAACATCTCTAGGAAATTGGTGAGATTCTCCTGAAGGTTCTGTCTTATAGTTGCAATTTTGATATAATTCATTGAGTTAGGTTAGCTCTGTTTAATTCCCTCTAGAAGGCATATTAAGAAAGGTCCTAGTTCCAGGTTCCCTGAGAGTTGTTATACTCTCCCACAAAAAATCAGTGGTTGGGATAACAGTCACTCTTATAAGGTACAGGGGTTTGTAATATGCATGCCATTCCAAAACTGAATGATAGCCTCTATGATCTTGTCTCTTATTCGCTTATTTAGGGATTGAACAAGGATTATAATAATGTCTCTTCAGATCAGATCTAAATTTTGAGTTAACCCCCAAAACTTTTCTACTTATCTATCTGGGTCTTCTGAGAATTTCCCTAAGTCCTATTGAATGTGGTGTAAATCTTTCATAGAAAAAATGACATGTACCCTTACAAGGATACCAATTGGTCCTGTTACCTGTTTTAAAGGGCAGGTTAAAGTAAGTTAAAGAAGCCTCACATATGGAGGAATAGGGACCAGAGCATGACAGGTAGTTCTCTCTTCTTCCTTTGGGGTCACAAGAGAATAAGGAGAAGATATATTACCTGAAGGAGGTAAAGAAGGCAGATGCAGTGAAAGCAGTATAGCAATTGTGGAGGGATCTAGTTTACAGGAAGTACATACCTTCTGGTTATCTCTGAGAGCAATAAAGGATTGGATGTGTGGAACTTCTGTCCATTTCCCTTGGGAATGGCAAAACAGATCTAACTGTAAGATATATTAAAATTAATGGTGCCAATGACTGTCCAAAATCTTCATTGCCTAACTTCTGTTGGGGTTCTTTTGAAAAAGGCTAGTCTCTTTTTTTGAGGGACTCAGGGTTAAGTTTCTCCCAGTTGGTGAATATGCATCTCAAAGAGTATCTTGAGGCACTGTGGAGAGACAGATAAATTCCAAATTGAGAGTTATAGGTGTACCTGCTAATCTCTGGGCTGTATTGGGCTGCCCTGTAGCCTGAAAGTCACAATAGAACAGGTTCCCAATTGCCCTGGAGCTATCCAGGGTGTGAAGCCCATTTCCTGTGCCTTGAGCACAGTGATGGCTAGGCACTGCTTATTTGTTTCACTCAGACAGGTGAACTCTGCATGAAGCCAATCCAAAGCCTTGCTTGTTGGCCTCCAGTCTTAACTAGCCTTACTAAAGGTCACCCTTATTACACTTGTTTGTACAAGTGGTGCCTAATATTTCTGTCACCTTGAATAGAAAAGTCATCCTACAACTTCTTTGGTCTCTAGTAGTCAGGTGACATGTTTCCCTGCCTTTTATGTTCTCAAGAGCCCTGGTCCTGTAGGAGGCCTAGGAGAGAGACGGTAGCCACCCTCGAAGGGAGGGGAGAATCACAGATAAGCTATCTTTGAGGCTTTCATGGAATTTGGAAATAAAGAAAAGATGGTTAGAAAACTATAGAAGGAGTTGAGGTTGGTCTAGCTCTTTGGTTTTAGACACCGTTGAGAGTATGCAGAAAAGGTGTTTTAAAAGACAAAACTAGGGAGGGATCAGAGAAGATCCCCAGTGACCTATGTATGTTAGCTGGGCCAACAAATGAGAGACAGCACCTCAGTCCCTGTGGGCAAATCCTGTCAGCCTTTTCTAGGAAGATTAGAAACTTCCAGATATCCTTGGGTATGAGGGAGTTCAGAAGTCATAGGAAAAACTTACCTGTGTCAGAGTCAGGTATGGTTGTAGAGGGAGACTTTTGCAACATCAGACTATCCAAGAAAGAAAACCCATGGAGACAGGTGAATCACTGGAGAAGCTAACAAAAGAAGGTCTCCTGAAGGCTGTGAGGTACAGACAAAGAGTGGTAGGTTAGAAGCGGGGCTTGCAAGCCAGTCATATCAGTGTTTGTGTGGGAAGTGGGAAATCAAGCATGCTATCAGCCAGAACTGGTCTCAGGAGGTCAGCTAATAGAAGGTGTGGACCTCATGAGATGCTGTGAGGAGCAGGCAGCATCAAGAAATGAGGCAGATCCAGCAGGACCACAGGCAACAGACAAGGCAAGGAGGATCCAAGAGCTCATAGGGTCAGAGGAAGCCTGGTGGTGTATGAAAGGAAAGTGGCATGTATGCATGGTGAGCTCTAAGGTTGATAGTCCAGGACATGTAGCAAAAGATGATAGACAAGGGACTGAATTGGGGAGCTAGTACAAGTTTCAAGCTTACAAAGTAAGCTCTCTTATGTTAATTTTAGTTTTAAATATCTTTAGAGTCTGAATAAAATTTCTGGGGATATTGTGCAGTGGTTTGAAGAGTGCTGCTTATGGGTTGAGGTCCAACGGGCTGTCATCTCAAACCCTCTTATGTCTCTTGGTTTCTGTCCCAGGCTATCTAATAGAACCATGAGGACTTGAAGCACTAGGTAACCAACCCTTACGTGCATGTTTTTGTATAAGTCTATTACTTAATTACAGTTGAGTTGGAATTCCCTTTGGTGCTCCTGCCCTCTGACCCCTCCACAGGGATTCATAGTCACCTAAGAATAACCAAGATTCCAGATGGAGGGAATAAGTGCCCCTTATTTTTGAACCTGAATAAGGTTATGTTCTCATTTATGCAATAAAAGGTTTTGCTCAGACCCCCAGAAGGTAATTAACAAAACTGCCAGTATTCACTGCTTCCCTGGCTGTAGGTCCCAATAAATAAGACTGAGAGCAAAAAGAGGTAGGAGTGGTATGGCCTCAGGAAGCAAGTTACAGAACTGAAGGAGGAGTCCTTAGAGACAGGTCCAGAGGTTTTAGCCCAGTCATGCTACCAAAACTTACTATTCCCCTGGCTGCAAGTCCTGTGGGTCCCACCCACAGTGCCATAGGAAAAGTTTGGGAGGAATGACATACATGCTTGGAAAAGGAAAGCGTAGGCATGCTGTAGACAGTAGAGGGTGACTTATAACAACAAGTGAGGACAATCTTAGTCACAGCACCAAAACTCCTTATTTTATAGGAAGAATTATAATATACCTATAAAAAGTAAATAAACTGAATGACCAATTAAAAGTCTCAAAAAAATATCAGGGAAAGATGAATTAATTGCTGAAATATACAAAAAATAATGAAAAGGTAATATCAATCCTTCAAAAAATATTCTTAGAGAAAACAGAAAAGGGAGAGGAAGGAATATTTTCTATATTATTTCAAAAAAACAAACCCTAATAAAATGCCAAAGACCTCTCTCTCTCTCTCTAACACACAGACACACACACACAAATAAAAATAATACAGATAGATATCACTGGTAAATACAGTCAAAAATTCTATAAAATACTAGCAAACTGAATACTTTAAAAAGATTTTAAAGTATTACTAAGTGTCATTAATTCATAGGTATGTATACTTTCATGACAAAACATAGTGATGACAATGAACAATTTAACATACAAGGTCATCACTTTATAAAATTAAAATATATCTTTAATATAAATTTCAAAAAAATGCTGTCTCCAAACTTCTGGTAATTTTGCTTGGCCTATTTTGTAAACAAAAAGTGAAAATTATGTTATTGTTAGTTTTCCAAATTTAAGATTATATGTTTGTTTTTGCTATAAAAATAATTTAAAACCATGACAATGTTTAAAACAATTCCAATTGTGTTTAATTATTCATTATTTATCTGACTCAGCATTTGTATTCTGCAGGGTTCACTTTGTTTTTTGAAGGTCATGCCTTTGTACATAGTCCAATTCCTAAGAGAGATGGTGATACTAGAAGATAAGCAGAAATGTTGTTGAAGTAACACTGCAAATGATGAAGCCTTTTAGGAGCGAATTAAAGAAAACTCTAATCTACTCAGAAACAAACTATAAAGAAAATGGTAGAATAGGTATTGGCATTGATTTGCAAATAATTTAAAAATTTCTAGTAAATATTCAGTGATACAAAACACAAATCCTTACTTAAAAAAGAAATATAAATTTTGATTGACAATCGAATGGGAGAAGATATTTATGAATAATACATCTGGTATAATATCCAAAATATATAAAGAACTCATACAGTTCAACAACAAAAACAAAAAATTCAAATAAAAAATGTGCAGAGGACCTGAAGAGACAATTTGCCAAGGAAGATATACAGATGGCCAACAGATATAGGAAAAGAGGATCAACATCACTAGTTACAAGGGCAATGCAAATCAAACCTCAACGAGATACCACCTCATACCTGTTAGATTGGCAGTTATTATTTTTTATTACCTATTACCTATGTCCTTATCTCCCCCATTTTGGCTCCCTCCAGCCTACCCTGCCAACCCTGTCCTTAACCACATTACGTTGTATGTGTCCATGGGTTATTCATGCATGCATATATATTTTTGGTGGATGTCTTCCCATCCTCCGCATCATCCTACCCTCTGATATTGTCAGTCTGTTACATTTGTCCATGCTTCTGGTTCTATTTTTTTTTTTTTAATATATCTTTATTGATTTCAGAGAGAGGAAGGGAGAGGGAGAGAGAGATAGAAAGATCAATCATGAGAGAGTCATTGATCAGCTGCAGCCCGCAACCCGGGTATGTGCCCTGACCGGGAATCGAACCGTTATAGCCTGGATCTTAACCACTGACTCTCAACCACTGAGCCACGCCTGGGCGGGCTCTGGTTCTATTTTATTCATCAGTTTATTTCACTCTTTAGATTACACATATATGTGAGATCACCTGATATTTGTCATTCTTTGACTGGCTTATTTTGTTTAGCATAATAATCTCATTTCCATCCATACTGTCCCAAAGGGTAAAAGTTCCATCCTATTTACAGGTATGTAGTATTCCATTGTGTATATGTATGACACTATTTTTTGTTTGTTAGTTTTTTATTGTACAAAATATTACAGATGTCCCCTTTGCCCACACACACTTCCCTCTCCAGGCCTTCATCACACTATTGTTTGTGCCCATGTGGTATGAACATATGCATATGAATTCTTTTGTTAATCTCTCCCCACCCACCCACCAACCCACCCCTATCTTCCCTCTGAGATTCATCAGTCTGATTCATGCTTCCATGACACTAAATCTATTTTGTTCACCTGTTTATTAAGTTCTTAGATTCCACATATAAGTAAGATCATGTGATGTTTGTCTTCTTCTGCCTGGCTTATTTCACTTAGCATATTATTCTCCAGGTCCATCCATACTGCCCCAAAGGGTAAGAGATCCTTCTTTACATATGCACAGTATTCCATGGTGTAAATGTCCCACAGCTTTTTTATCCACTCATCTACTGATGGGCACTTGGGCTGTTTCCAGATATTAGCTATTGTAAATTGTGCTGCTATGAACATCGGGGTACATATATTCTTTCTGATTAGTGTTTCAAGATTCTTAGGATATATTCCTAGAAGTTGGATCAATGGGTCAAAAAGCAGTTCCATTTTGAATTTTTTGAGGAACCTCCATACTGTTTTTCATAGTGGCTGCACAGTCTGCATTCCCACCAGCAGTGTACTAGGGTTCCCCTTGCTCCACACCCTCACCAGCTCATGTCACTCATTGATTTGTTGATGGTAGCCATTCTGACAGGTGTGAAGTGATACCTCATTGTGGTTTTAATTTGCATCTCTCTGATGATTAGTGACCCTGAGCATTTTTTCATATGTCTCTTGGCCATCTGTATGTCCTCTTTGGAGAAGTGTCTATTCAGCTCCTTTGCCTATTTTTTAATTGGATTGCCTTCCTCTTACTGAGCTGTTTGAGTTCTTTGTACACTTTGGAAATTAGCCCCTTATCAGATGCATCTTTGGCAAATATGTTCTCCCATACCATGGGGTTCCTTTGTATTTTGAGGATGATTTCTTTTACTGTACAGAAGTTTTTAATTTGCGGTACTCCCATTTATTTTCTCTTTTGTTTCTTTTGCCTTAAGAGATGGATCAGAGAAAATTTCACTACATGAGATGTCTGTGACTTTACTGCCTACATTTTCTTTCAGGATTTTTTTTATGGTTTCACGACTTACATTTAAGTATTTTTATCCATTTTGAATTTATTCTTGGGTATGAAATAATTTGATCTAGTTTTATTTTATTTTTTCTGCATTAACTTGTCCAACCTTCCCAACACCATTTATTGAAAATACTGTCTTTATTCCATTATATGTGCTTGCCTCCTTTTTCAAATATTAACTGACCATAATAACATGGGTTTATTTCTGGGGTCTTTGTTCTGTTTCATTGTTCTATATGTTTGTTGCTGTACCAATACTAGGCTGTTTTGATTGCAATGGCTTTGTAGTATAGTTTGATATTTGGTAAAGTGATCTTTCCATCTCTGTTCTTCTTTATTAAGATTACTGTGTCTATTTGGGGTCTTTTTTGGTTTCACATAAATTTTTGGAAAATTCATCCTAGCTCTGTGAAATATGCTGTTGGTATTTTAATACGAATTGCCTTGAATCTACAGATGGCTTTGGGTAGTATGGACATTTTAATGATGTTAATTCTTCCAATTCATGAACATGGTATATTCTTCCACTTGTTTATATCTTTCTCTTTTATTTTTTTCAGTGTCCTTTAGTTTTCCGAGTACAGGCCTTTTACATCCTTGGTTAAGTTTATTCCTACATACTTTATTTTCTTAGTTGCAATGGTAAGTGGTATTGCTTTTTAAGTTTCTCTTTCTGAGAGTTCATTGTTGATGTATAAAAATGCCATAGATTTTCAGATGTTAATTTTGTATCCAGATATCTGGCGGAATTCATTTATCAAATCTAGTAGTATTTTGGTGGAGTCATTAGGGTTTTCTATGTACAATATCATGTCATCTGTAAATAATGACAGTTTTACTGCCTCCTTTCCAATTTGGATGCCTTTTATGTTTTCTTACTGTCTGATGGCTCTGGCCAGGACTCCAGTACTATGTTGAATGAGAGTGGTGAAAGGGAACAACCCTGTCCTGTTCCTGTTTCTAAGGGATGGTTTTAGTTTTTGACCATTGAGTATGATGTTGGTTGTAGGTTTGTTGCATATGGCCTTTATTATATTGAGGTATGTTTATTTTGTTCCCACTTTGTTAAGAGTTTTTATCAAAAATGGATGCTGGATTTTGTCAAATGCTTTTTCTGCATCTATTGATATGATCATATAATTTTTTTCCTTCATTTTTTTATGTGATGTATCAGTTTTATTGATTTGTGGATATTATATCAGCCTTGCATCCCCGGAATAAATCCCACTTCATCTTGGTGTATGATCTTTTTAATGTATTGCTGGATCCAGTTTGCTAGTATTTTGTTGAGGACTCTGACATCTATGTTCATCAGGGATATTGGCCTATAATTTTCTTTCTTTGTCATGTCTTTATCTGGTTTTGCGATTAGGATGATGCTCATAAAAAGAGCTTGGAAGTTTTCCCTCCTCCTGAATTTTCTGTAAGAGCTTGAGGAGAATAGGTGTTATTTCTTTGAATGTCTGGTAAAACTTGCCTGTAAATCCATCTGGTCCAGGACTTTTGTTTGCTGGGCGTTTTTTGATTACTGCTTCAATTTCATTAGTTGTTATCAGCCTATTCAGGTTTGATGCCTCTTTCTGATTCAGCTTTGGAAGATTGTATGCTTCTAGAAATTTGTCCATTTCCCCCATGTTGTCCAGTTTGTTGGCATATAGTTTCTCACAGTATTTTCTTATGATCCTTTGTATTTTTGTTGGGTCTGTTGTTATATCTCCTTTTTCATTTCTGATTTTATTTATTTGAGTCCTCTCTCTTTGTTTCTTAGTGAGTCTGGCTAAAGGTGCAACAGTCTCAGTTATCTTTTCAAATAACCAGCTCTTGGTTTCTTTGATTTTTTGGTATTTTTTTAGTCTCAATGTCATTAATTTCTGCTCTAATCTTTATTATTTCCTTCCTTCTACTTCCTTGGGGCTTTTCTTGGGGTTCTTGTCCTAGTCCTTTCAGTTGTTGTGTTAGATGGCTTAGTAGAGCTTTTCCTTGTTTCTTGGGGTATGCCTGTAACTGCTATGAATATTCTTTTCAAGATTTCATTCACTGTGTCCCATAGATTTGGAATTGTTGTCCATTCATTTTTGGTTTGTTTCACAGGAAGTTTTTATTTCTTCCTTGTTCTCACTGGTAGCCTATTCTTTGTTTAATAACATACTATTTAGCCTCTATGTGTTTGAATATTTTTGAATTTTTTTATAGTGGTTGATTTCTAGTTTCATGACATTGACATCTAAGAAAACACTTGATATGATTTCAATCTTCTTGAAGTTGTAGATACTTGCTTTGTGTCCTAACATGTGGTCTATTTTTGAGAATGTTCCATGTGCACTTGAGAAGAATGCATATTCTGTTTCTTTTGGATGAAATATTCTATAAATGTCAATTAAATTAGATCTAGTATGTCATTTAAGGTCTGTTTCCCTGTTGATTTTTTTCTCTTTATGATCTGTCCAATGATGACAATGGGTGTTACAGTCCACCACTATGATTGTGTTGCTGTTGATCTTTCCCTTAAGTTCCCGAAGAAATTGCTCATATATTTAGGTGCTCCTATATTGAGTGTATATTTATTTATAAGGGTTATGTCCTCCTATTGGATTGATCTCTTTTTAGTATTATGTAGTGACTATCTTTGTCTCTTGTTATGGTCTTTATTTTGAACTCTGTTTTGTCAGAAATAAGTATTGTTACTCCAGCTTTCTTTTCCTTTCCATTTGCATGGAATATTTTTTCCATTCTTCACTTTCAACCTATGTAATTCTTTTTCTCTCAGTTGTGTCTGTTGCAGACAGCAGATATATGGGTCCTGTTTTCTTACCCATTCAGTTACCCTATTTCTTTTGATTGGAATATTTATTCCATTTACATTTAAGGTTACTATTGATATATACTTATTTAATGTCATTTCATTTTATGTCAATGTAACTCTCAAAATTTCTTTTTATTCTTAAAGCAGTCCTTTTAGCAATTCTTGCAATGTTGGTTTGGTGGTAGTGAACTCCTTTAGCATTCTTTTGTCTGCAAAGCTCTTTATTTCACTTTCAACAGCCTTGCTGGATAAAGCAGTTTGTTTGCAGGTTCTTGCTTTTTATTACTTTGAGAACTTCATGCCACTCTCTTGTGGCCTGAAGCATTTCTGTTGAGAAATATGCTGTCATCCTTATGGGAGTTCCCTTGTAGGTCACTGTTTGTCTCTCTCTTGCAGCCCTTAATATTCTTTTTTTGTCCTTAACATTGGTCATTTTAATTATGATGTGTATTAGAGTGGGTCTCTCTGGGTTCCTCTTGTTTGGATCACTCTGTGCACCTGGAACTTGTGTGGCATTATCCTTTCACCAGCTTAGGAATGTTTTCTGTCATTATTTCCTCCATCAAGTTCTCTGTCTCTTGCTCTGTTTCCTCCCCCTCTGGCACCCCTATGATGTGAATGTTGTTTCAGTTCATGTTGTCCCAAATTTCCCTTAAAATGTCCTCATGCTTTTTAAGTGTTTTGTTTGTTTGTTTGTTTGTTGATGCTCTGAATGAGTGATTTTTCTACTTTATCTTCTAATTCATGTATTTTATCCTCTGTTTCAATGAGCCTGCTTTTAATTCCTTCCAAGTTTTCTTAATATCATATGAAGTATTCTTCATTTCTGCCTGGATCTTATATATGATATCAAGCTTCTTTTTCATCTTTTCACTAAGTTTCTGGACCCTCCCATTAACTGTCTTGTTCTCATTAACTTCCTTGAGCATCTTTATAACCATTACTCTGAACTCTATTTCTGATAACTTGCTTAACTCCATCTCATCAAGGTCTTTTTCTGGTGATTTTTGTTTTTCTTTAGTTTGGTGTTCTTTCTTTGTCTCCTCATTTAGTGACTCTTAATGTTTGTATCTGTATATTAGATACATTTGCTGTCTCCCAGGTTTTTGGAGTGAGATTTTTTACTGTATGTCTAGTGGTACCCAAAGGTGTGTTTTCCTTATATTTCTGAACTATTTTCTCTAGGCCTGTCCTTTTGTGGGTGTCCCTTTTGTAGGTTCTTTGGGCTCTTTGTTGTGATTTAGTCTAGATTGTCATTGACTGGTTGTTGGGGAGGACTCTCTTCTTAGGTTGGCTAACTCTGAAGCTCAGTTACAACCATGTTGTGTGAGTTGTTCTACAAGTGCTGTCAGGGCAAAACAAAACACAACCAAACTGTCAGGAAACAAACATTAACTTACAAGAAATCCTGACAATCACAATCAAAACATCCCAAGAGAAAGTAGAATTGGGAAAGTAAAGTGAGAACATAAATGCTAAAACAAAAAAGATTGAAAGAAAGAGAGAGGAGGATATTATTGCTAATAGTAAAAAAATAAAAATATATATATATAATAAAATAAAAGGTAAAATAATAGAGAAGCTACTGGGAGATAAAAAGGACAGTGAAAAGATTCTGAAAGTAAAGAAGAGTGATCAAAAAAAATGTAAAGAGTAGAAACAGGAAAATGGTTGAAAAAGAAAACATCAAAATAGAGAGACAAACACATCAAACAAACAAACAAAAATATAGGAAGGCAAAGAATAAAAGGGGAGAAAAATGAAAGAAAGTTATGCCAATGGAACAAGATAAGAGACAGAGGAAAAGCAAGGGCATGGAGTAAGTCTAATAAGATATATGGGGAAACAATAGAGAAAAGCAATGAACTTACTGTTTATAATATATCCCAGCAATAAAGCAGAGAATATCTAGAAAATCTTGATAATAGAACAAAAAAACAAAACAAAACAAAACAAAAAATCAATTAGAGCAAGACAAAACAATTTTTTTTTTAATTAAAAACAAAAATTTTTTAATATATTTTTTTCTTTTCTTTCTTTTTTCTAAAAAACAAGTCAATCAGATTGGGTAACATTTTCCTGGGCAACTTATGCTATCTGAGGCTCACTGTTTTGTATGGTGATTTCAGGTCTCCTGAGAGGAAATTTTGTGTCAGCCAAAGTCAGGAGCTGTCTAGGTTTGGCTCTGGTATCGTTAGGTAGTTGGCTGGTCTGAGGATCTCTGTGGACCACCTCCACTTGTCAGCTATTTTACCACCCCCCTTGTGGTTGCTTGGTCTTACTCTAGAGTCTTCTGAAGAGTCTTATAGTGCAGGCCGGCCAGTGTAGCTCAGGATATTGCTCCCTTTACTTAGAGGTTTTACTCTCAGGCACTCAATGTGAGTAAGTTAGTCTCTGCTTCAAATCCAACTCCTCAAGCTAGTTCCCCATACAATGACCTGCTGAAAGTTCAGATTGAATTCAGTCTGTTGCCTTTTCTGTATAGATAGTTTCAGAGGTCTGGCCTTGGCTCAGTGGGCTTGATTAAAAAAAGATTCTGGTGAGCACCTTGCTTGACCAGCCCCCAGAAAGGGTTTTAAGCTTTTCCTCCAGTTCCCAAACAATAGTCCTTGAGAATCTTATTCTTTTCTTGTTGTCCTGTGAGTTATTATCCCTCCCCACTCAGCACTGTGCCCTGCTGGGGATATCTGGAGCTTCAGTGAGCTGAACCAGCCCTTTTCCTGTTGGAGGTGGTGCTCTTAGCCTGGGAGAGAGATAAGTGTGCTCTGCCCTTCTTTTCCCAGATATGGTTGGCTGATTTCACAAGGCTCTCAGTTCAAACTCTCCACAATGCAGGCATAGACCCCAATTCTTGCTGGTCTCTCTCCCCAATGCAATCCAGGAACTTGGACACCCACCCAGCAATAAAAACTCCAGAAAGCAACAAACAGGCAGAGAACCCACCCTGTAAGGTCCTGGTGCCTCTGTGCCTCAGAACCAAGCAGGATGGGTAACAAAATCTTCCCTACATATATCTCCTGCACAGCTTATCTCTGTAAATCTGGGGCAGCTCAGTGCATGCTATCCCAGCTCCCCTCAGAACAGGTAAAAAATTTCTGATTCATCCTACTGACAGCTTTGGCTGCTGGAGACCCAATCTATCCCCCTGGAAGCCCCAGTCCTCTCTCTGGTAGCTGGAGGGCTCTCTTCCCCTTTCTCATGCCACCCAGTTCAAATGCTTTCTGGGATTCTACATGATGCCTTACAGGAAAGCAGAGGTTCCCTTTAGGCTGCTGCTGAGTGCAGCCCTCTGGCCCCATTCTATTAAGAAATGACACACTTCACTAAAGCCTTTCCTGCGGTCAGCACCCACTGTGGATTTCTCCTGTCTGGGCTGCCACGATTAGGTACGTTGTCTCACTGGAAGTCTTATTCCCCTCCTTGCAGCTACACTGTTCCCCTGGCTCTCTCTTCCTGCCTTGCAATGTCTCTCTTTCCTACTCCTCTGCTCCTGGTTTGAGATCCTAGCTTTTGTATGCCAGTCCATCCACACTCCCAAGGGGAGGGGACTTTTAAGCCTCTAACCCTCAGGCCTCGCAGCCCAGCACTGGCTTCAGAGGAAATTCCTCCTTTTAACACCCCCTTGTTTTACCAAACTCTATAATGTTTTTTCAGTGCTCCTTACTTGAAATATGTCCACTCAGGTATATATTTTTTGTTTTTCCAAGCTGATTCCACAGTACTTTGCAGTAAATCCAGTCTGTGGCTGGGAGCAAGAGTGCTCTGCTGCTTTTCAGAGTGTCACCATCTTCCCTCTAGCTCCTACAGTTTTTTTATCCACTCATCTACTGATGGGCACTTGTGCTATTTCTGAGTCTTGGCCATTGTAAATAAAGTTTATATGAACATTGAGGGGCATATGTTCTTTCTGATTGGTGTTCTGGAATTCTTAGGATGTATACACATAAGTGGGATTTCTTTGTCAATAGTCAATTTACTTTTTAATTTTTTAAGAAAACTTCATACTTTTTTTTAACAGTGGCTGCACCAGTCTGCATTCCCACCAGCTGTGCAACTGAATTCTCATTTCTGCACATTCTCTCCATCACTTGTTTTGTGTTGATTTATTGATAGTTGCCATTCTGACTGGAGTGAGGTGATACCTCACTGCAGTTTTTATTTGCATCTCTCTGAAGATTAGTGACCTTAACCTTTTTTTACATATGTCTATTAACTATCTGTATGTCCTCTTTGGAGAAGCATCTGTTCAGGTTCTTGGCTTATTTTTTTTATAAAATTGCTTGTCTTCCTGGTGTTGAGTTGTATAAATTCTTTATATATTTTCAAAATTAACTTATTATCTGATGAATCATTGGCAAATATGTTATCCCATTCAGTGGGTTCCCTTTTCATTTTGTTGATGGTTTCTTTTTCTGTACAGAAGCTTTTTATTCTGATGTAGTCTCATTCATTTATTTTTTTCCTTTGTTTCCCTTTCCCTCAGAGATATATTGATACAAAACATTGCTCTGAGAGATGTCTGAGATTTCATTGCCTAGGTTTTCTTCTAGGATTTTTGTGACTTTTGTGACTTACATTTAAGTTTTTATCCATTTTAAGTTTATTCTTCTGTATGGTGTAAAATGGTATTATGATTGCATTATTTTACATGTTGCTGTCCAATTTTCCCAACTGTTTTTTGAAGATATTGTTTTTACTCCATTGTACACTCTTGGGTGTTTTGTCAATTATTAATTGACCATAAAATTGTGGGTTGCCCAGCTGGTTTGGCTCAGTGGTTGAACATCAACCCATGAACCAGGACATCACATTCAATTTACAGTCAGGGCACATGCCCAGGTTTTAGGCTTGATTCCCATTAAGGGGCTTTCAGAAGGCAGCCAAAAAATGACTCTCATCATTGATATTTCTATCTCTCTTTATCTCTCTTTTCTTCTCCCTGAAATCAATTAAAAAATATATAAAGAATTTAAAAAAAAGTCTAGGTTGATTTCTGAGCTTTCTTCTGTTCTATTTATCTATATGCCTGTTCTTGTGCCAGTATCAGACTGTTTTGATTACAATGGTTTTGTAGTATAGTTTAATATTCAGTATAGTGTTCCTTCCAACTCTGTTCTTCTTTCTCAAGATTGCTGCAGCTATTCGGGGTCTTTCTTGGTTCCATATAAATTTTTGGGATATTTGTTCTAGATCTGTGAAATATGCCATTGTTATTTTAATAAGACTGCATTGAAATTATAGCTTGATTTGAGTAGTATAGACATTTTATTGTTGTTAAATTTTCCAATCCATGAACTTGTTATATGCACCAAGAATCAACTGTCAGAAAGAGGAACAAAGAAAACAATCCCATTTACCATCGCAACAATGACAATAATAAGGCAACTAGGTATAAATTTAACCAAGGAGATAAAAGATCTATACTGAGAAAACTATAGGTCACTTAAAAAAGAAAAAGAGGAAGATATTATTTTTAAATCTTCATCTAAGGATATGTTTATTGATTTTAGAGAGAGGAAGTGAGAGATAAACATTGATGTGAGAGAGAAACATCAATTGGTTGTATCCTATGCACACTCCAACCAGGGATCAAACTCACAACCTAGGTATGTGTCCTGACTAAGAATTAAGCCCTCAACCTCTTCTCATATGGGACAACACTCCAACCAGCTGAACCTCTTGGGTAGTGCAGAATGTCTGTTATTAATAAGGTAATAAATACCAACCGCTGGAGAGGATATGAAGAAAATGTAAGCTTCACACACTGCTGGCAGGAATGTAAATTGACGCAGCCAGTGTTTTAAAAAGAATGGAGGTTTCTCAAAAAGTTAAGAATATAGCGACCATATGACCCAACAATTCTTCTTCTGGCTATCTTAAAATTTGAAAATATTTAATTTTAAAGATACATGTACCCCTATGTTCATTGCAGCATTATTCACTATTATATATAATGGCTGACTAGTGTTCTATATATATAATGGAATACTACTCAGCCATAAGAATGTATGAAATATGTCTATTTGTAACAAAATGGATGGATTTTGAGGGTATGATGCTAAGTAAAATAAGTGAGATGGAAAAGGACAAGAACCATATGATTTCACTCATATGTGGGATATAAAAAAAACACCAACAAACATACAAAATTAAAACTAAACTCATAGATACAGACAACAGAATGGTTGTTACCAGAGTGGAAATGCAGTATGGGGGTAATGCAAAAAGGGTCAAATACATGGTGATGAAATGATACTAGACTTAGGGTGGTGTGCATGTAATGGAGTATATAGATATTAATAAAAATAAATTTAATTAAAAATATATTGGCTTAAAATAGCAAATACTCTAACTAAGATTAAGTACACACACACACTAGAACCCATAAAGTAGCCTAGTCTTAAGTCAGTGTTTTAAAAATGTGTAGTATAAAGAAAAATTTCTACATATCAATTTTTTTAAATGACTATTTGCCTGTACAAAAAAAATTCATATGAAGTGCTGGAATGCAATCCCTGTTTGTAGTAATAGGAATTTTACATCACATTTCTATTTAGGTTGAAATGGTAAATGGTATTTGTGAGGTACTAAGAAAAATAATGTCCATGGAATCAATTAAGAAAATAAATAAGCATTTTGCAAAAAATGCATAATGTGTAAGAAATTAAATGTTGCATACTGAGACAAAAGAAAAAAAGAAAGAAGAAAGAAGAAAGGAAAGAAAGAAGGAAAGAAAGAAGGAAAGAAAGAAAGAAAGAGAGAGAGAGAGAGAGAGAGAGAGAGAGAGAGAGAGAGAAAGAAGAAAGAAGAAAGAAAGAAAGAAAGAAAGAAAGAAAGAAAGAAAGAAAGAAAGAAAGAAAGAAAGAAAGAAAGAAAGAAAGAAAAGAAAGAAAGAAAGAAAGAAAGAAGGAAAGAAAGAAAGGAAAGAAAGAAAGAAAGAAAGAAAGAAAGAAAAGAAAGAAAGAAAGAAAGAAAGAAAGAAAGAAAGAAAGAAAGAAAGAAAGAAAGAAAGAAAGGGAAAGAAAAAAAGAAATGGAATGAATGAATGACTACACCATTCTCATAAAAATTATGAGGTTATCTGATAACAAATTAGGCATTTAGATCATTTTGTTAATTGTTTCTTCTTTCTTGAGTTAAAACAAATTCTTAAAGCTATATTTTTCTCTAAATTTTAAACTACAATGCTAACTTTTGTATTAACTTTATTTAGTTATAAGTGTATTGTAATTATCATTAAAATTTCTCCATTGACCCAGGGATTAGTTGGATATTTTATTTTAAGTAATATATTTTTGTTTTCCTTATGCTTCAGAATATTATCATTTTGACATTATACTCAGGGATTTATTCTGTAATATATTATTTTTCAATAATATATTTTTTGAAATTAACTTTATTTTGAAAAATTAAAATAACTTTATTTTGTTAAAATTAACTTTTTTGAAATTAAGTTTATTTTCAAGAATTTGGTCATATACATAAATATTTTATTTGTGTCTGAATTAAATCTACTGGATAATGCTCTTGGCATTCTGATCAATTTTATGTTTTTGTCATTTAAACATTCCATATACTTTTTTTATCTTCTATTAATTACTGATGTTTTGTTGATAAATGCATACATATTTTGAAGTCTTATATCTTCTCAATCCATTTAATCACTTCTCAAATATATGTGATTATTATGCCTTACATGATTTTTTACTTCAACTATATTTTGTCTGATATTAATGTACTATCCTTCGTATGGTCAATATTTGCCACATACATCTTTTTATTCCTGTCCCTCTACTTTTATTTTTTGAAGTGCTTAGCATATAGCAGAATTTAAAAATATGTAATCAGTTTTTGGCATTTGTATTCAGGTATCTATACAAATTATCATTCCTAGAATATGAGTTTATTTCTTAAATTAAGTTTTTAATTTTTTTTCATCTTCCTTTTTTCAAGTTTCTTTTCCAAATTTATACAGTATTGATTGCACCTCTTGATTTTGATATAGAATCCTACCAAAATAGAGAATGTTTTAAAAATTATACTGAATTATGTTTGCTTGCCTAAAAATATTTTATTTTTTTGACCATTTATAAAAACATTTCCAATGAAAAGAAATAATATTAATAAATAAAATGGTGGGGGGAAAATTTTGGAGGTGTAGGATATATTTATGGCTTTTATTGAGGTGCTATTTTCACAGATATATAGTTATCTCCAAACTCATCAAGTTGTATAGAATAAATATACACTGCTTTCTGCAAGTCAATCATTCCTGAATAAAATTGTTTAAAAAATACATTCTATTTTAAGAATATTATCATTTATTGTGTAATTGGTCTTTTATTTTTAGAAGCTTTTACTTTTGGTATTCATTAGAATACATTGGTTTTGTTATAATTAATGTGGGTGTGAAGATCTGTTTATTTCTAATAATTGGGAATAACTTGGCTATTTATTTAAATTTATCTCTATTTTTGAAAGAATTGCAGATGTCCCCTTTTTTTCCCATTGACCCCTTATATCCCTCACTTACCCCCCACCCAAGGCCTTCACCACACTATTGTCTGTGTCCATGGGTTATGCATATATGCATATAAATTCTTTGGTTAATTTCTAATAATTGGGAATAATTTGGGTTTTTAAATCTGAAAACAGCTATTTATTTCTAGAAAAATTTAAGTTCTTATACTACAAATATTTCCTCTAAATTATTGTTAGTAACTCTGTTATCATAGGCTGCCATCAGTCAGAGTGGCCTGGCTGGCCACCTCTAAGGGGTGGCCTGGGTATCTGGGGTGCTCTGAGGACTCCAACTCCCAGACGTGCAGCACTGTTTTCAGCGTGGGGAAATAGGTCGAGTGCTGCAGCATCTCTAGGCTTCCTGACAGTGGTTCCTACAGACCCCCTCCTCAATACCATAGGCAGGCAGGGAACACTGAGGAGTCTCCCCCATTTGTCAAGATTATGCAGGAAAAGGCTTACACCAAGCACCCAGAAAACTAGAAAGAGAATTAGAAAGAAAAAAAGCTCTCATTTCCCTATCCCTGTAAAAACAGAGCATTTCAGAAGGCACCTGAATAATATCCCTTTCCTTTTGCACCAGCACCTTTCTCCGGAGTTTGGCTTTCCTTGTGGCTGGTAACTGAGCCTGCATTTTTGGTTACAAGTTCACAAATAAACTAGACATATGTAATGCTTTCTCTATGTCTTTTAATCTATTTTCCATGCATTCTTCACTTTTTTGCTGTACTGCATTTTTATATTTTATATTGACTTGTCAGTTTACTAATTCTCACTTCAGCTGTTTCTAGCCTGTAATAATTTATGCACTCATACACTCAAACACATATAGACACACAAACATACCATACTATATGTGTGTCTATACGTGTGTGTGTGTGTGTGTGTATAGATAAATCTTCCATAGAAAAGTTTAGTATTCCATTATGAAAAAAAATTGTATAACAACCTAAGTTGAGACTCATTAGTGATATCTTCACTTTCAGGAGTCTTAATAGGAAACTTCCACACTGCATATTTTGTTTTAATAATTATATCTTCAAGTCTATAGCGTCATGTTTTTACAAGTTCCAACAATTGCTAACAAAGGAATTTAGTTTGACTTGTCTCCATATTTTGCATGTTTGTTATAGCTGTAATTTTTATTGTGGCAAAAAAGACAAGTGCTTCTCAAGAGACATTTTACATTTTCTTCATGGTTAAGTTGACAATCTAAAAAGAATGAGCTGAATAAATTTTATAACATGAGATTTGATATCAGAGTCTTAAAATCATAAAAAATTCTGAGGATTGTCTTCATTTACTGAATGCTCATATTTGAATGATTTATAGATAATAATTGCTTAATAGTTTATGAGCACTTATCTTAATTCACAGTATAAATGATGCAGTTTTTTTTATATAATAATAAATAATAATAATATTTCTAATTATCTTCTTGGAAACTTTGAAAGTTCATTGACTCCTTGTCATATCTAGTTAGATACAGATTTGGTTGGATAACAGCTGACATTAATTTCTTATGGGTCTGTCAGCAAATTACTTCAAACTTGGTGACTTAAAACAAGAATTTTATTCTCATGGTTCTTGAGGCCAGAGGCTAAAATCTGTAAGCTGAAATCAAGGTGGGAACAAACTTTCCACTTTTTGAGAAGCTTAAGAGGAGAAGCCATTCCATGCCTTTTCCAGCTTCAGGTGGTTGCCAGCATTCCTTGGCTTCACTCCATTCTTTAATCACCTCTCAAATCTCTCTGCTCTGTCTTCACATTACCTCTGTTGGTTGTCAAATCTCCCTGTGCCTTCCTCTTATAAGTAAACATGTGATAGCAGTTAGAGTCCACTCTCATAACCTAAGATTATCTCCCTACTTCAAAATGTTTAATTTAATTACATCTACAAAGATGTTACCATATGAGGTTAAGTTCACAGGTTCCAGGTATTAGGAGAGCCCCCTTTTTTAGCCTAACACCTAGGTCATATAGAAATAACTTTCTAGGCACAAAATGAGGCTGTCTCTGCCCAAGGTGGCACATCAGCGAATGGAAACCTTGATAACTTCTGTGTTTTTGTAAATGCTCCACTTGACCAGAAACACAGTACAGTTGTGTGCAACATGGTCCCATAAGATTATAATGGAGCTGAAAAATTTCTATCACCCAGTGACATCATTACCATCCTAACATAACAGTTAAACATATTACTCAAGTGTTTGTGACCATGCCGATGCAAACAAAGCTACTGTGCTGTCAGTGATATAAAAGTATTGCACATACAATTACATACAGCATATAACACTTGTGATAAAGACTGAAACTTTAAGCAAACACCAGTCAGGAGACTCTATGGGAGGTCCTGGGCCTTATGGACGTTCTTGTCTCGCCCCAACAAGAATGGCAAAAAGAACCAGAATAACATAACTAGCTTCAAAAATAGGAGCTCGACATCATCTCTTCTAAATACTGCATTGAGATCCAAAAGAGGTAATAGCAACTAAAAGTCACACTAAAACCAATATTTTTGATCAAACCTCTTGAATGGTCAAGAGGATGATCAGAAAAGTTGTCAACAGAATGTTCAGCCTATAGAAAAAGTTTTTTAATAGTTTACTTGAGCCAAATTTTGAGAACACTCCTGGAAGCAAAATTTCAACCAATTGACAAAATACTCCAGAAAATTTTTATTTTGCAGCTTATTTTATACATTAAAGTTAAAGGGAAGACATAAGAAGGGTTACACTGAAATCCATTGGTGGTAGACTAGGGAGGTAGGAGAAAAGCAAAGCATGAAACCTCTAGAATTCAGTAGAAAGCAAGATGGAGTGACACATACATCTGTTAGATTGGTGAGTAAGGGATAGTTAATAATTAATATTTATAGTACACAGAGACGGTATGTAGGCAACAAGGTAACAATGAGGGGTTCTGTGGTCTTGTGCTCTATAGTCTTGTCCTCTGGTGTCAGTAGTTATGATTTTGAGGGGTAGGAAAAGAAAATTACCCTATCATTTCAAAGGTATATTTTCTTAGATACATAAAGACAATAAAAAGGCTCACTTAAGGTGAAAATGGACCTTTGTCAAGGAAGATACAGGCCCAGGATGTGACTACCTATCATGGAATATTATTTTAATTTAATTTTTTTCTATTACATTTTATATTCAATTTTATTTTGTATTAGTTTCAAATGTATAGCATAGTGATTAAATAACCATATACTTTACAAACTGTTCCCCCCAATATTTCCATTACTCTCCTGGCACTATACATAGTTATTACAATATTATGGACTATGTTTCCTTTATATTTTCATGACTATTTTGCAACTACCGATCTGTACTTCTCAATCTCTTATGTTCAGATCGTCCTGTGTAGTTGTTCCTGTCACTGAGCTTGTCAAGTTCAGCATGGGCCCCTTTTACATTCATGGAGGAGACTATAAAAATAACTTTCTAACCCCGAGGTAAAGCTGCTCCTGCCAGGGTGCTACATCAGCAAATGAAAACTTAAATAACTTTCCTATTTCTACTCACCTTCAGAAACTCAGTATATCCTGTCAGCCAAACCCCAAACACCATACCAACTCTGGGCCCTATACTTATTTCTATATTCCTTCTCACCCTAAACAGGTTGACTATATGGCCCCAGACAATAATATTATTCTCTATTGCTGTCCTTTATTCTTTATCCTACAAAAGCTACCTGCCTTCTGCCCCATTTTTCAGTTCTAGAAGAGACTGTCACTTCATGAAGTATTAAATAGAGGTTGAATTGGCTAAATTGTTTTCTTTAATCATTTTTAACAGAATATACAGAGTGGTGTCAGATTTCTTGTTAGCATAAGTAGCTAGATATTAATAAAGGAAGGAAGCAAAGGGAATCAGACATTATTAAGCATAATAACCTGGGGAGCTGAGTCGGACAGTGGGGTCCCTTTGCTAAAAAGTTCCAACATTCATAGGTACCTCAGATCACAACATTTTTGAACCTAGAAGGTTAACACCCCTCCCCCTGTGTAAGGAGAAAGGACCAGCTTTCCAGTCTTCCCAGGGTACAACCAATGGATTTGCTCAGACTATAGGGAGTGGAGGGGGGAATAGAACAGTAACGAGAGGAAAGTACAAGTGCAGTACAAGTCAAGATGGCACAGGACAAGATGCTTCCACTTTGAGGCATGGCAGTAGGGACTAAGTTGGTGACCACAAGGGGCAGTGTCTAGCCTGGGAAAAGGATCAGATTGGATAATGAACACAGAACCCAGAAGATCTAGCAAATGGATTCATTAGTGGGGAATCCACCACCAGCCTGCAACACTGTGGGAAGTTGATTGGTTAGTTTGAAGAAGGGCCTGGTCCTACCCAAGCCTGAGAGAACATAATGGCAGTTTAGCAAAGAAGCTCTTTTTCTCTTGCCCAGTAACATGCCTCACTCCATTCATTTGCACATTTTTTTCTCCATAGCATCCATGAGGCCCATGGCAGACTGCACCGTCCTCAGCACAGTGTTGCGGGAAGTGCAATGGGTAACAGACTACACTAGCCCGATGTGGACAGACATGGACTGAACCAATGGCACAAAATGTTGACACTGGCATTATTTTTGCCTAATGATGACAAGATTGGGAGTTTACTGTGGCACATGGATGAAGATGGGACATTGGGAACCCAGGGGGAGTTGTTTGATTTTTCTTCTACAATGAATCTTACCACAAAACCTCAACCTCCCCCGCTGAGTCTCCTAAAATGCTTTCCTCACAACTCCATAAAAGGACTCCATTTCCTTCCTCAGTAATTTTTATTGTCAGAAAACAAAACTTTAAATGCAATTCAAATTTCTTTATTGTAATTTATAATAAATATTTGGTCATTCAGATAACCAAAATTTAATTCTCATATATATTTGGTTTTTGTCCAAGGTTCCTGGCTCTCAGCTCCCCAAACTCTAGGAATTTTCTAAGAGATAATAACAATGAGGAGCATCTTTTATAATATTTGGTCTATTGTCCTCACTTTCTTATATATCTTCAGAGCCTTAAATGTGAAATATGTGTCTTGTTATTCATAATAAGTCTCTTTTCATCACAACTGGGTGTATATTAATGAGGTGACTTTGGGAAAACACCTAAGGATGGGTGCTGGTTGCCAGGGAAACCAATCATGAATAGAAGATTGGGATTATCAGTTTCATCCCCTGATTTCTAGGGTGGAGAGAGGGGCTGGAGGTTGAATTAATTACCAATGGCCAATGAGATAATCAGTCATGGCTATGTAATGAAGCTTTCATAAAACCCAAAAAGGAAAGGGTTTGTATTGTTTTCAGGCTGGTGAACAAATGGAGATTTAAAGAGAATGGTTTCTTCAGAGAAGGTTTGGAAAATCTGTGCCCTTTCCCTATGCCTTGCCCTATGCATCTCCTTTATCTGAATGTTCCTGAGTTATATTATTTTATAATAAACCAGTAATCCAATGAGTAAAATGTTTCTCTGAGTTTGTGAGCTGCTTGAGCAGGGGGTTGTTGGAATGTCTGATATATAACAAAGTCAGAACTATAGGTAGTAATTGTACCTAACAACTAAAGTTGGGGGGGGAGCAATCTTGTAGGATTGAACCTTTCACCTGTGGGATCTCATGCTATCCCCAGTTTAGATAATGTCAGAATTAAGTTGAATTGTAGGACACTCAGCTGGCCTGGGCACAGTATCCTCTGGTGTCTGAGAGAACTGTTTGTTGCTGGGAAAACCCCTACCACCACCAGACACTTCTATAAGTATATTTTTCTTACAATTTTTTTCTCATCTTGCAAGTATTGAAGAATTTTGTTGAAATCTCTGTTTATGTTTCAGTAAAGGGAAGGTGAAGAGTAATGTAGTGCAAATGTATTTAATATTTCTTAACAGTTTCTCTTAAATTTTCATGTGGTAATGATTGTTATATAGAATATGAAAAAAAAATTCTTATTTTATACAGAATTTTGTAGATAATATGTTTAAAGATCTTGAAAATCAATGTGTTGTTTATCAATTTGCATAGTACTTTCAGCTTTTTAATCTCTCTGTCACATAAGATATATTACTCAAATCTACTCACATTTCAGTTGAATTTTTATTTCTCATAATGATTAATCTTCATTCTGTTTAGCTACTATATTTTATATTTCAAAGTTATATTTGAAAACATTTCAATTACTTTAAAATTAGCATAAAGAACAAAAAATCCCCAGTAAAAATAGTTTTTTCTATTTGGCTTTACAGTAGCAGATCCAGTAATTCTTTTCACTATTGATCTTTATATGGTTCAATCCAGGATATAGATGAGAGAAAAACTATTTATATTTTTTATTTCCCTTGTCAAACCAAGTTGACTTATCTGTGGTTGAGGAAACACTAACCAGAAACTAGATATTTTGTTTCTTTAGAAGCTATTATTAAATAAAATGCTTTCTTAATTTTTTTTGAATTGTTCATTGCATGTTTATAGAAACATAATTGATTTTGGTGTATTGATCTTGTCCCTTGTTATTTTGATGAATTTGTTTATTAGCGCCAGTGTCTTTCTTTTGTAGTCGCTGAAATTTTCTATATGTAGGAATATGTCATCTGTGAATAGAAAGAATTTTACTTCCTCCTTTTCAGTTTAGATGTCTTTTATTTCTTTATATTTTCTAATAATTTCTGGCTAGAATTTCCAGTACAATGTTGAGTAACAATGGTTCAAGAGGCATTCTTGTGCTGTTTCTTTACACATAAACGTCTTAATTATACCAAAGAGGAGAGATAATTTACAAAATTATATAAACATAGGCAATAAAATGTAGACATGGGTATAACTATTCTAAACTATAGCTGCAACCCATCCGGGCTTGGTTCAGCTGTTGAGCATTGACCTAGGATCCAGGAGATCGGGGTTCAATTCCTGGTCCGGGCACATGCCCGGGTTGCGGGCTGCAGCCGATCAATGACTCTCTCATCACTGATGTTTCTATCTCTCTCTCTCCCTCTCCCTTCCTCTCTCTGAAATCAATAAAGATATATTTTTTAAAAATTCTTATACTATGGCTGCAAATTTGTCTCTGCACTTATCTGGTACCAAAGAAAAACAGGGAAAAATTCAGTTCTGATGTTCAAGGGAAAAAGCAGAACAGATAGACAAAAGGAGTGACTTTCCTGATGTCTCAGTCTCTAACCCTTTCTGTTCTGTGAATTGTTATATAGAGCACTCTAAATAATGAGATTGGTAATAATCTCAAATAATATGCCTTAAAATAGGTCAGTAGTGAAGTTTTAATAGATTATTATAGGAAATATTAATGTACAATAAAGACACAAACCATTAAAAGCATTAGGAGGAATGGAGATAAAAGCAGTAAGGTAAGTGGTTTTAAAGAACAGAGAACATTTTTGTGATGTTGCCCTAATGACAAGGAAACTGTACTGGGCAGGCATTGGATTGGACTGTTACTAGATCAGATCATCTGCTTTTAACTGAAAACAGCTTGGATTTTGTCCAGACTATCAATAAGGATCAGTGGGAAGGGAGATAAAGGAAATGCAGAAGAGACAACAAATTGGGAGATCAAATGTTGGAGAGTGTAAAAACTTGACAAGATACATCAGTTTCTTAAAATATATTAGTCATTAAACAATGAATTTCAGATGATTATCCCACTATTCATTTTTTGTACATGTTTTTGTTTATTATATTTTTGCTTTGTTTTAATCTGCACTATGATTTCAAATTCACAGTAAAGACATATGATGGTTTTAGGATGCTGTATCACTCATTTAATACAAAATTGTACAAATAAATGAAAACATCTAGCAAACATATCAGCTCTCTCTGAAGCATGGTATTTAAAGAAAATAGTATATATTAAATTCAAGTTTTTATTTATTTTTATATTTATATTTATTGAGATATAAATGACATATAGCATTATATTAGTTTCAGGTATACAGTGTAATGATTCTATATTTGTATATATTGTGAAATGATCACCCTTGGTTTTTATTTTTAAAAGTAATTAGGGAAATAAAATCCTGTCTCATTTTGCTGTTAACAAATCACAGTATTTGTGTGATAGCTTCTAGACAAATCTATGAAAGAAGACATACGCTGTTGTCTTGTTGTGGAGGAATAAACATACGGACTAAAGACAAAAGGATGAAATAAACATGTGACAAATCAAAATTAATAAGATGTGATAGTTTCTCTTCAAATTTATTTAACATATCATCATAGGAATCCAAACTGTGGGGGAAAATAGTATGTTCATCTTTAAAAGGCACATTCATGTGTTCTTGAATCTAAAATGGGAAGGATGGAAGGAGGTAGAGATAAGTAGGAAAGAAAATATAATTTTAGCAGATACAGTTTTTATAGTGAAATATATTTGAAATATTGGTTAATTTGGTTCTGTTTTATTCATTTTTATTGGTGATCAGTTAGATTATCTAATGACTTTTACATATCAAATATCTCAAGAGTTACTTACTTTGTGTTTTGTTTTACTTATTTAATAAAAGCAAAACTAATAAACATTCTTTTCAGAAAAATAAATGATAGGTACATTTCAAGACACTGCAACTCACTGAATATTTTCAGCCCCAAAATTCTACAGAGTATGAAGATATCTAGAGATACTCAACTGTTGTTTTATAAGCAGGGTTGTTTTGTGGGGTTTTGGGGTGTTTTTTTTTTTGCCCATTCAGTTTTATGTATATTGTACTAGAACCTTGAATATAGTATTTTCCCCATCTTTCTATGCTGTAGGAAAAGGCCAGCAAACAACAAGCAAACTCTGAAGGAGTTGGGTAGCAAGCTTCCCCAGAATCGCAGAAATCCCCTTGAAAATGAGGGAGACATTTCTGACAGGAACTGAAAACAGATCCTTATCGATCTGGGAAGCTTGCCCCCAGGAAGGTTATGGCCTTAAGAACAAATGTGAAGCATTAGCATAAAACAAAGCCATTTGTTTATGCGCATTATATAGTTCCTACTGATCACTATCTCTCACACCTGCCTTTCTGTAACTCACAATAAAAATCTCTGGATGGTGAGGAGGGTTGTTGCAGTGCCTCCAGAGCCTCAACACTCTGCATCTCCACCTAAATTCTACATTCCCCGTGTCTCGAGTTTTCTTCGCGTCCCGCGAGCGCAACACTATGCCATAGAAATATATGAGGTTATTACCAAAGTCATGGATATTTTTAGTGAGGCTCCCACCACAGAAAACTTGAATCCTAAAATTCAAGGAAAAAGTATATTGTAATGAACTTAAGGCATCTTTGAGTTGGTGATTAATTAGTGTTAGTAATATAGACAGAACTGGGTAGAAAACACAAAACTAAGGCACACCCAGACCTACACATCTATAAATCCTTGGGACAAAGTCAAAACATGTGCATGTTGAAAAGAAGTTTTTAAGATAACTTAGAATTATAATAACCAAGACCTTGTATTATTTACAGAGCAAGCACATAAAAGAGGGTATGAATCAATATTTTAAAATAAAAGAATATAACAAATAAAAAAGAAACATCACAGGAAAATGAAAGTAATATGGTATAAGTGACAGGATTACCAGACCCAAGTAGGCCTCATGAGATAAACATTAAACGGGATTTAAATCTAAAATTGGGCAAAGCGTTTATCTTGGAGTGAAAATAATTGAGGTAAAAATTCCTGTCTGTATTCAACTTTTTAACCACCACTGTCTGCACATATTTAATGCTCAGTACATATTTTCTGGGTAAGCAAATGCTCTCTAACTAGTAAAGCACAAGTAAATACATGCAGAAGTGGAGAGGGCACTAGTGGTACTTGTATCCCTGTACCAGGTATACCCAAAGCCCATCTTCTGTACCAGACACCTGGAGGTTGATGGGACAACAAAGTGTGAGAGGTAAAATGTATCTCTTTCCAAGAAGGACACCAGGAAAGAGTCCAATGCAATTGTGCCAGGACTACTCTTAATCTCCCTCAATAGGCTCACAATCCTAATTTAAGCCAAAGCTCTGCAAATGTGTGGAGAGGTAATTGCACTACATTTTACAATTTAAAATAAACAACCCTTAAACATTTTTGATAAAAGTTAATTTGCATGATGCTCTTTAAGCAAACACTGTATTTGCTATGTCTTCCTTTAAACATACAGACGTCAATCATTTCTGTAAATATGTCAGTATGCAATATTTCTAAATTAACCCCTAATATGAGTAAGGTATACAATTTTAAAAACCTGTGGATTGGAGAGTAAAATTCTAATGACTGAACTTCCTATTTCAGATGTCAATCTCTCACTGGTATTAACAGTATTACAGGGAAAAATTGCAAACAATTGCGTTAGATTTAGCTTTCTTTTCTTTTTTTAAAAATATGTACCATTATTGATTTCAAAGAGAGAAAGGAAGAGGGAGAGATAGAAACATCCATGATGAGACAGTCATTGATTGGCTGCCTCCTGCACGCCGCCGACTGGGGATCAGGCCCGTAACCCCGGCATGTGCCCTGACAGGGAATCGAACCCCGATCTCCTGGATCCTAGGTCGACGCTCAACTGCTGAGCCACTCCCGGCTGGGCAAGTTTTATTTTCTTTAAGTTGTTATAAACCAATGTCATTATTGCAAACTGTTTTCCTTTAATAATCAAACAAATGTCTTATTTAATCATAAAATCTTATTTATATGTATAATTTTCTTCTTTTAACTTTGGCTTTCTTTGTCCTTTCCCTCTGTACCTCCAGTCTCCTTTCTCCCCCCTGCCCATCCTCCTCTTCCTCTCTCCCCTTCACTGCTCTCTGTTTCAGGCACACACACATACACACATTTCACGCATTCCACAGTCACAAGCACACAGTCATTAAGCCTCCATTAAAAAGAGTATATGTGTGTACTCTATCCTGTAAGGTAGTAAAATGAATAAAAGGAAACCGTAAATATCCTAAACTAGTGGATAGCAGGGATTAGTATGAGTAATGCTAAGGACATAGTATCTGCCAGGTGTCATATTAGTTTACTGGACTTATCTCATGTTTGTTAAACAATTCCTGGTGTTTGTGTGCTGCTTTGAAGATAGCATGAGCAGTTATTTTATTTTACAAATAAACACAAGAATACTGAAGCCCAGTGAGGGTCAAAAATAGACCCAAGGCCACACAGCTGATAAATGACTCAGGTTGACACTGAATCCAAAATCATCCATCAGACTTGAAAGTCCACTCTTATTCCCCTGACATGACTGCTTTTCTCTATATAACATAGTGTGTTTTTAATATATATATATTTATTTTATATTTTATTTTATTATTTCATTTTATATTTCTTCACATAAGAGGAATGGCTGGCTTTGTCTAGATCTGGCATTATTTTTACCGAATCATACCTAACTTACAAAAGTTGCCAGGACACATTTTATAAAACAATAAAAGGTTTTTTTGGTGTGTGTTATCATTATAAACCAAATTTATAAACAGGAGCTAACTTAAGATTAATGCCTTGATTTCTCATAATAGGAAATGAGTCAAGTTCTTGAAGCTAATAGTTATATATCTGTTTATTCAAACAGAAATATCTCTTACATATTGTAATTTTCTTATCATAGCAAATTTAATCAGCTAGTTATGAAATCACCTTGCAATTAAAATAATGTGAATGAAGGATAAATATTGTAATGATGAAACTTTATTCCTGAATATGATAGAAGGAAGATAAAAGATATCTGGAGTAAGATAGATGTAGATTTGAATCTCAGATCTGACACTAAAACCTTGATCCCTGACAATGATGTAAACCAGTTTGAGGAAGTTTGATTATCTGTAAAAGTGGAGAGAATTGTTATATCTTAATGGGTTTAGGTGTTTATTAAGTAGATGATATTTTAATGTACTGAGCACTCTGCTAACCACAAGTATCGTTTATTGGCATGTAGTATTCACAAAATTTAAAATAAATTATTAAATTAATGCTTTTTCTTAGTTACTCTGCTCAGATGAAGGACATTATTTATTTGTTTGATAGTTATATAGTTTTGTGTCTATAAATAGTCACGCTCATAAAGATGATATGGTAAAAAAATTCTGATTCACCAAGTTCCCATCTTTGGGTAAGGACCCAAAAGTTTTTGCATCTAACAACTAGTTCAACAGCAAGTCCCTCTACTTGGCCTCTCATCCCTCCACTTGGCGCTGTGCCTTCCAGCACAGGTTCATACATCCAGATGGATCAGTGCTTAGCTTTCTAGCAAAGTTTTGTATTTTTGTGTTTTTTTGGGTTTTTTTTAATATATCTTTATTGATTTCAGGGAGAGGAAAGGAGAGAGAGAGATAGAAACATCAATGATGAGAGAGTCATTGATTGAACCCACAACCCGGGCATGTGCCCTGACCAGGAATCAAACCCTGATCGCCTGGATCCTAGGTCGATGCTCAACCGCTGAGCCATGCCCGGCCGGGCTCTAGCAAAGTTTAAGGAAACATTTATTTTTTCTCAGTTGATTGGTTTTAATTAATATAATGCTAGAAAAACTTGATCATTTGAATTTGAGTAGGTATTGGTTAGGCAGATAACTATGATGTAACTCTAGATATTTTTCTTTTGTGATGTTTGTGGAGAAAGGGAAAATGAGTTATTTCTTAACGCCTCTCAAGTCACACTATTGTCTCTTACGCAGTTGTGAATATTGGCACTAAAGTCTAAAGTAGGAAAAATAGTGTCATCCACATCTAAAATGATGGTTAATACTATCTGCCAGATATCATTATTCCTAGAATCTTTCTGTACAGTAAGAAGGTTTAGGAGGTTTCATTCTACACCAATAAAAGCCTAGTATCCTATCTGCTCTCATGTAGTAAGCCAGAAGCAGGATACATTTGGTTTTTGAGAGGTAATTGACTTTTTTAGGTATTTTATAATTATTTTATAGGTTAACTTACACATTATCAAAGTACTAAGGAGTTTAAGTAGTGGTTTGAAACAAAACGAGACATGTCAATCAACCATCTTGGCTTTCCAGTCAGTAGTGGCTTAGAAGAGGCACTTAGATACATATACTATTTAGAGAGTTTATTTCAGTGAATATTGACCTATTGTTTCTCACAATAATGAGGAAAAGTATTTAAATTAAATTTTAACATAAACAGTATCAGAGTAATTTTGTAAGAACAGTTATTAAATTGATCTCTAGATAGATGTAAAAACTAAAAACAGTTTTTTACTCTGAATGGTTTAGATTTCTTTGAAAATGTATCTGAACCTGGTAACTTTTATAAATGTTATATGTTTTTTAAAGTAATTTTTTTTGTTTAATTACTAATATTTACATAAAGATTATATAACAAATTAAAAATGTAAATTTCAAATAGCAATAAGAGCAATTATACATTTATTTTCTTTAATCCTTTTTGCTTCTTACCTATTATTTTGGGGAAAGCATGTGTAGAGCTACTGGAAGACACATCATAACTTGGTCAATTACATAAGCATTGAAACATACAGATTTGAGTTCAAATATTGGCTCTTTCTCCTAATAATATATGAACTTAATTAGGATGCTTCATATAATCAAGGCTTAGTCTCCTCCCCAGTGAATTAGGGATGGTAATAACCAAAGTTGTTTTAATAATAATAATAATAATAATAAACTATATTTAAGGTGTATTGAACCTCCTGGAGCCAAACAATTATTATTATGAATAAAAATCTGTCGATATACATTTTACCTCAACTTTATTAGAAATAATTGATTTATAACGTGTAATTTTAAAATAAATGTTTGAAACATATATATTATAAAATGATAGCCACAATAACTTTAGTTAAAACATCCTTCACCTCGCATAATTATAATTTTGCTATGTTTTTGTTATAAAGAGTACATTAAAGCTCTATTCTCATAGCAACTTTCAAGTATACAGTACAGTACTGTTAACTATAGTCACTATATATATGCTATATATCACACACTGAAGTTTGTTCATCTTGTAACTGAAAGTTTATACCCTTTGAGTAATATTTCCCCATTTTCCTATCCCTCACCCATTAGCAACCACCATTCTACTCAATGTTTCTAAAAGTTCAATATTTTTAGATTCCACATATAAGTTAGATCATATAATATTTATTATTTTCTATCTGACTTATTTCACTTACCATAATCCCCTCAAGGTACATCCATGTTGTTGCAAATTATATATATATAAATTCATCCATAAAAAAGTGTGAAAATATGTGATATATATCACATCCATATATTATATATCATATATATATTATGCATATCACATTATTATATATTATATAGTATATAGGTGGGGTAAAAGCAGGTTTACAGTTGTGAGTATGCACAATGGTATTATTTTCCATATAAACAATTCTAAACCTACTTTGGACCAATCTTGTATAAAATATAGATGTACAGATATATATAGATAGTTTATATAGATAGATATATAGAGTATATGCGCCAAGTGTTAAGAATCTTGTAGGCAATCTTAAATTCTGCCTACACTGGGGACTTCTAAATTTATTTGTTGTTAAATGGAACATTATAGTTCAGAAAGGAATCTATTCATTATTTCCAAAAATAATTTTTTGTAGAAATAACTATAAGTATAGACTTGTGGCATTTATTGAGAGAGTAATGATATATTCTCAAGTTGTTGGACAATATTTTTATCACCCAGCTCTAAAATCAGTTCTAGAGGTCAAATCACATGTAAGTAAGTAAGAGTTATATTGAAACTTTTGAAACGATTGGGGATGAATTATTCATTGTTTTTTTTTTTTATCTACATATATTTTGGATGTATGGAGATTATATATATATATATATATATATATCTCACTAGATATATCACATTATATCAAAAAGTTTGATAAGTTTATATCACTATACCATTTCTAAATAATATTGTAAATGTTCTTGAACATGTCCTATATCATAAACCAATATATATCCTTTGTGCTGTAACACATCTTGTTGACACTAACACCTGTTAAGAAGGAACAGAAGTGAGAATCCAACACTATGACAGAAGAAGATAAAGATTTTGAACTAATACAGAATTAATAAATTCTATCTGGTGTGCTGAAAAAGAATTAAATTCATACCCACTTAGTATATTCTGTTTATATGCAACAGAAGACAAACTTCTGCTTAACAATATATTTCCTTTCCCAATTTTCTGAAGTTTAGCATTAGATGAAATTTAATACTTTACTTTAAATGTGTCATAAGAACCCAAGAAATTACTTTTAGAGCTAAAGCTTCCCCATTCTAATACTGGATCTCTGATAGCATCACTGTCAGGTGGGAGACAAGGTAATTTACCACAAGAAATTAAATGAAATTTAAACATACTCTCTGGAATATCTTTTGCTTATTTGTTTATATAATATATTTAGCATATACTCTATTCCATGCACTGGTCCAAGCACTTCCAATGAATTAACTCATGTAAGCTTCACCTTAAGTTTATTATTTAACCATATGTTGTCTGGTCAAATACGAAAAGTTACCTGTATGTGATTTTCCTTCTTACTATTAAATAAAATAAATGACATTTCAAGAGTATTTACCTGAAAATTCTAATATGCTAAGAGTCTTTACTTTTATAGAGTTTTGATTAGAGTTTAAGAAAGCTGGGTAACCTGCTGGTGGTTACATGGTGACTGGGACTGAATGCACAATTAGGCATTTTCTCCATATTCTTCTCACTCATTCTCTTTCTCCCTCACGTCTTCACTACCAAGTCAATGTCCTCAAAATAAAAGGTAGGAAGGAAGACTAAAAAGGCCAAACTGAAGAATTCGTAATTTCTTCTCCACTACATGAACTGCTTTTGCATGCCTTGGTTCTTTTTCTGCTTTGTATGTTTCTAATCCCATGCTCCTCCAAAACAGACAAAATGTTTTTATATGCCAGTGATCTTTCTCATGTATCCTTTAAAATAACTTTGAAAATTAATTCTCCCTTTTATATTTTAGATGACTTTTATTATTTTCCATTTTTAATGTTTAAAAGATTATCACTCATACATATTGTAATTGATGATATGTTAAATATAAAATCACTACATTTCTTTCTAAAATTGGGTAATGGCATCATTAGACCCTGCTACAATTGTGTGGTGTTAGGTACTTTATTTTGGAGAAATCAGGAAAGCAGGTGAGAGATAGGGAAAAGGAGGTAGTTGACAGAAGTAAATAATAAAGGGTGTGTTCATGAGTGGGTTACTGTTATGGTTAACAGTAGAGCAACTGTTTCAGCTTCTTCTGAAATCATTTTGAGAGACTGACTAGTACATATACCATAATTATCTCATTGAAAGAAAAGAAGCATGGATTACTTATTTACCTCCCTTCCCATTGTTAGAGGAGACAATAACTCCCAGGCACATTCTTGTCTTCCTAAGTTTGAGTCAAGCAAACTCCTGTAACCAGAGGAATCTCTAAGGCAGAGAGATGCAAATCTGAGGCAAAAGACTATCAGTGTGCATAGGGCATGTCCACAAAACTGCAGAAGACAAAGGGGAGGGTGCTCCAAGGGCGAAGTGTCAGAAACCTGACAGTTTCTGAATTAATTCCCATTAACATTTTCATTAAATGTTATTTTTCTGATTATAAAAAACTAATTTTAAAGTAAAGTTTTAGTATTCAAACTATAAACATAATTGTTATCAGTACAGAAAAAGCAAAAATTTTTTTACTCTTCAATTACAGTTGACATTCAATATTATTTTATATTAGTTTTAGGTGTACAGCATAGTGGTTAAAGAATCAAATAATTTACAAAGTGATCCCCCCAATAATTCTAGTACCCATCTGGCACCATATATAATTATTACAATATTTTTTCCTATTGTAATACTTTACACCCCAGTAACTACTTTGTAACTACCAATTTGTACTTCTTAATCCTTTTACAGATAGTACCCCAAAACCCCTCCCCTCTGACAACCATCATTCTGTTCTCTCTAAGTATGTCTGTTTCTATTTTGTTTGTTCCTTTATTTTGTTCTTTAGATTACTCATATAAGTGAAATCATACGGTATTTGTGTTTTCCAACATTTTCATGGAGCATAATACCTTCTAGGTCCATTCACATTGTCACAAATGGTAAGATATCACCCTTTTTATGGCCAACTAATATTCCATTGTATAAATTTACTACCTTTTCTTTACCCAATCATCCATTGATGGGTACCTGGGTTGCTTCCATATCTTGGTAGCTGTTTAGTGACTGACTTCCTGTAGGTGACTTGATTCTTAAAAATTTTTTCTTTGGTTTTCACTGTTTCTAATTCCTACTCTTAATGAGCCTATCTAATCTTCAATATTGATATTTAGTTTATATTTAGTTGTACTTACAGAATGAATTAGGTAATTATGCAAAATATTTTTGTGTTTCTTTAGACAACATCATTAAGCTATATTATCCAAAATTATGTGATCAGGTCATTCAGTGTTTTAAATATGATTGATAGAAGATTCAATAAAATTAGATGAATAGTAACTTACAAATGCCAGTACTTGGTGCTAAAGTGTGTACACACACATGCACACACACACATCTCAGTAGTAAATGAAAAGGTTAGAAAACCTCTGAAATATATAGTATGTGGTCAAGAGAAACATATCTATGGAGGTCCATGAAAATGAGCATTTTAATGTTCTAACACTCTTTAAGTCAAAGACTATTATTTTCACATGATTAAAATGACTCATATAATAAATGTATGCCCATTGTGCAGAACTGAAGGAGGGAAACAACCTGTTATATGTAGTGTGACTTTCCCCTTTTAAATCTGATAATCCAGGTCATTTCATGGCCACACAAGATACAACACATGTCTTTTCAAGCAATATCATTTTGTTCCTGGTTTAATTTTTTTCTTAAAGTGTCATTAAACCTAATAAAATAACAGAGGCACTGTGCCTTCAATGGTCGAGGCAACAGTTATATACACATTTAAACATTAGCTATAACACAAAGTGCTACAAATGCTGTTTTTAAGATTTTTTTCTGGGCATTTCTGCTACTTTCCAAGTCTTTTACTTTGAGGATCTCTTTAAATTAACTGCTATTTCTAAAACTGTGAAATTAATTTGCAAATTTTATTGATTCTATCTGCCCATTAACCTTCATGTCTTGATGGTCCCCTGATCTTAACAACGGGCAGGTTCTCATTCCCTGTATTCATCTGACTGTTTCTTCCTTTGGTGTTCTTTCACATGGCCATGAGATGGCCTTAACTTCTTTCTTCCTTTGATTCCTAGTCAACCTTCAAGCTTTCCTTCAGTGTCAACACTATAAGAAGTCTTCCCTGATACACCACGTGAGTTAGGTACCCCAGTCCCCTTACAGTTCCCAATGTGAGAATACTTAATAGCATAAATAATACTTCTCCTCCACCAGTCAGTCCATGAGCTCCTTGAAGGCATGAGCTTTGCCTTAGCTATGTATGCAGTCTCAATATTGAGACCACATTGCATTCAGTATTTATTAGAGAAATCAATGAATGGGTGAGTGGATGATGAATAAATGAAAGCATATATGGCATGCTTAGCTTTCACCTTTCTATATAAGAGCTATTAAGATTCAAATGAAGTGGCAGCAAGAACCATCTCCTTTGGTCTTAATTTGAAAATTTATTCCAGCATAATAAATAGTACAGAAGTGTGTTTGTTTGTTTGTTTGTTTCTAGGAAACCCTTGTATATGATTTTGCTTACATTTAAGAAAAGAAAGATACATTATTAGGGATATTCAGCAGTTTTATACATATATTTTTTTCTGTCATGCTACAGCACTTGGATGAACTTGCTATCAGATGCATTAGGGTAAAATATTTATATTTGCTATCACTGATCAAAATTGCTTTAGAAGTAACACTATTTTGTTAAGAAGACTACTGGTTGAAGACATATTTTTAGTTTGTATAGGTATATGTTTATTTCCAATCTAAAGTTAGAGTAGCTGCCTTTGTTTTTAACATCATTAGTTTTCTCACAGTGCTGCTGTTTCTTTAATAGTTGAAGAAACATTCCAAGAAACACTAAAACTGTCTTTGTAATCATTGCATTGAGTAATTTTCAGAGCTGCACATTTGTTCGAAAATAACTAATGATGTTGGACTTCTTCCAGACACCATACACATTTGAGATATTTATTTTTATTCAGCCAAAGAATGTAAACACATGTCTCTTTTCTTAAAGAAAAGCTGTCTTACTTCACCTCATGCATGGACTTAATAAACTCTCCAAAATAAGTAGTGGAGATTATTGCTTTGCACAGTTGTAGCAGCCTCATTAGTTTCACTACATAGCTTGAAATGGTTTCATGCCAAATTAAAAATATAGGTCATTCAAAGGACTTATGTTGCTATTTCAGCATGAAGTGATTTTAAGCTCACTCTTATCCAAGTCTTTTGTCTTATTCTGTCACAAGCCCCCTCACAATAGTTATAATTAATATGTCACATTTATGAAATCATATATAATTGCATTGTTAGAAACACATGCTTTATACGTCCACCAGATTATGGAATTTTTAAAGGAAGTAATTTTGAGTGCCTGATAAAGTACTAAGAATGTTTTTCCCCTTAGTTTCAAGGAATAATTTTCAAAACTTTATGTAACAAAAGTGGATTCCATAGAACACTAATTTTATTGTTTAGTATATGCTATTTGAAGGATATATAAATGATGAAGTAAAATTAGGAAAGTATAAGTTAAGCTCTTTTCTGTGGGTTTTGATAGGACAGGGAATCTCAAAGTCTAATATATGCATTGACAAATTTCACTAATGCATCAATGACAATAAAAAAATATTTCAAGCTTTCCACTCCCCAATTTACTTACTTTTTAGCAGTATTTATCATTGTTGACTGCTCATGTTATTTTTTAAAAATTCAAGCTTGTTATCTAATTGTTAAATATTAATACAGTTGTATATTTCAAATATCAAAAAGTATAAAATAGTATAAACTAAAATGTTTACCTATGCTTCTCCATAATCTTTTTCACTGATACAGGTATTCACTGTCATTAAATATTGTCATTTTCTATATTGACAAACATGCACACATATATCATCTATATATGCAGGCATAAAAATGCATTTTTTTCTTTTTAACATGAAGATTAACTTATTCACAGTACTTAATAACTTCATTTTAAACTTTTCATAATATATTCAAGTTTTATTCATGTTAGTAAATAAACAGAGTGTTTTTTATAGACATAATATTCCGTTTTTTTGATGTTAAAATTTATCGAGTGTATCCTTTATAGACATTTAAGTTGTTTTCAATATGTTACTATTACGAAAATTCAGCGACTTTGTTGATACATTATTTCACACATGGGTAGTATATATTGGGTTGATTTTCCCAAAGCAGAATTGCTGAGTACAAAAGTACTGCATTTGTAATTTTGATAGATATTAACAAATTGTTATTTATAAGGGTTATGTCAAATATTAGTAAGATATTGCTTGTTTCTACACAAACTGGCCAAGATTATTCCTCAAATTTAAAAAATATATTTTCCATTTTTTCTCTGATTTAAAGCCCTCTTCTTTATTGTGTATTCCTTTTTCTATGTGCTTAGGCATGTTGATGTTTACATTTAATGTAGACTTTTTGAATGAAACTTTAAACAAATTTTCTATGTAGTTTTATTTTTTTATACAATTTTGGCTACATGTTGGTGTTAATGTTACATTTGCTTCACAAAATTTGGATAATTAAATTAAAAATTAATTTCTGAAATATTTAAATAATATCAGAATTAGTTACCTTAAAGATTTGGTTGAGTTCTCTTGTGAAAACACTTGGTCGTGGTGCTTTTCTGGGAGGAAGTTATTGATATAATTTCTATATTGGGTAGAAATTGAGTGAAAAGATTGCATTTCTCCGAGAGATAATTTTGGCAAATTATATTTTTCTAAATGTTACCCTCTTGATGATGGCTTAAATATATTAGTAAATAATTGAGCAATTACTTTTATTTTATCTTTTCCAAAGCTTTACCTTTCTGTTAAAATTTTAAGCTTTTATACATTCTCTTTTTTTTAATGGTTGTGGTAGCTCCAAATTTATCTACTGTTAACATAGTTTTCAATATTATAATTATTACAAATATTTATTAAATATCTTTATTTTTTAAATCTTTCTTACTTGTTTGCTTCTGCTCTTATACATATTAATTTGTTCCATTTTCCTCTAATTTTTTTTTTTAATCCTCACCTGAGGATATTTTCTCCATTGTTTTTCAGAGAGAGTGGAATGCAGAGAGGGGGGAAAGAGAGAGAGAGGGAGAGAGAGAGAGAGAGAGAGAGAGAAAATGGAACATAGACTGGTTGCCTCCTGCACTTGCCCCAACCTGGGCTGGGGATCAAGTCTGCAACCAAGGTATGTGGAACCCTTCAGTCTGTGGGCTGACACTCTAACCACTGAGTCAAACCAGCTACAGTTCCATCTCACTTTTTCAGGACACTTTCTAAATTTTTTTTCTTGCTTGAAAGTGGTTTTATTTGCCAAATCAGAAACATGAAAGCCCAATGTGTGAGATGACCTGACATCTTTTTTTTAATTACAGTTGACATTCAATATAATATTAGTTTCATGGGTACAGCATAGTGGTTAGACATTAATATCCCCCAGATAAGTCTAATTAGTTTAGGTTTACATTTTGTGATATAGCAACAACCATTTAATAAAAATTCTCTTGAAACTTAAAAAAAAAAAAAAAAATGGGCAGAGGACCTGAATAGACACTTCTCCAAAGAGAACATACACATGGCAAATAGGCATAAGAAAAGATGCTTAAGGTCACTAACTACCAGAGAAATGCAAGTAAAACCACAATGAGATAACACCACATATCTGTCAGAATGGCTATTAATAAACAAATAAATGTTGGGAGGTTGTGGAGAAAAGAGAACCCTTTATCACTGGTGGTGGGATTGCAAATTGGTTTACCCACTATGGAAAACAGTGGTGAGGTTCTTTTAAAAATTAAAAATGTAACTAACTATGACTCACCAATTCCATTTCTGAGTATTTATTTGAAAAAAATCCAAAACATTAATTCAAAAAGATAAATCTCAATGTCCATTGCTGCATTATTTACTACAGCCATTGTGAAATGAATGTTTTACACATTTATTTTTAATTAACAGAAGCATTTTTAACTATACATTTTTCTACCAACATTGATTTACCTGCATTATAAAAGTTCTGAAACAAAGTATTTATTTAACATTTCTTTCTACATAACCCAAATGTTCTTGTTTGTTTGTTTATTTTCACTTTTATTGTAAAAAATAAATGACTTAAATGTTTTATTTGCATTTTATTTGTCCCAAGACTATTTGAAAGTTAGTTTTTTAATTTCCAGGTGAGAGGATCCTTTTGTTTTCCGATATTATTACTAATTCTAGTAATGTTAAAAGATATCATTTTTATATTATTGAGGATCTTTTGTGTTTGCATACATGTTCTGTGTCTTTTAAGATCATTGGCATTAAAACCCTGTTTTTTAAAACTACTGAGGATGCAGAAGTGTGTGTGTTATTTATTAAGGGTTTACATTTTTTGTTCTAGTGAATTGTTTTATAATCATGTTTACACTAAATGTTTCTATCATATTAATTACTTAGATATTTATTAGATGCCTGTTATGAATAACAAATAATGCAACATCATCTTTGCAAATAGTGTTACTTAACACTTGCAAGGAAAAAATGCTCACCAATTTTCACACCCTTTTGAGTTTTGAGATAGGTGTATCCTTTTGGAAATTCCAAGTGAATTTAAATTCAATACATACCAAACTGACCTCATAAACTTCTCCTTTCTTTGCAGACATCTTTTTCCATATCTCCTATTGTAATACCTCATCATTTCTATCCAAATCTGGAAGGCAAAAACCTTAGACATTGTCGCTTTCTTATCTCATTCTCCATATTTGTTCCCTTATCTGAGTACCCAATGATGGAGTCTCCTGTGCTCACTTCCTACTACTATTTTAAAACTATCTTATTATTTTTGTTGCTATGATCTCTGTAGCCATCTACATTTGTTATTATGATCTCTGGTTTACCCACATAAGTTCTGAGTTTTCCAATATTTCCTTAGAGCTCAATGCATTTTTTTAATGGGCACTAATTTTAAGTCAGTTTTAGTTTCATAGAAATATGAAGAGGGCTGTGAAGACATGTCCTTTTTGAGCCCTGCCCTCACACATGCATAGTCTCCTATATTGTTGACATCCCCACCAGGGTGGTACATTTGTTACAACTGAACATACATTGAAACAGAATAGCTTAGATTTAGTAATAGCTCTGCCATATATTAATTACTTTCTGCACGTTTTTTCCATATGAGTGTTATTTCCTAATATTTAAAATAGAGGTAATGAATATACATTCTTTTCAAGTGCACACGGGAGAGTCTCAAAGACAGACCACAAGTTAGGACACAAAACAAGCCTCTATAAGTTTAAGAAGATTGAAATCATATCAAGCATCTTCTCGGATCACAAAGGCATGAAACTATAAATCAACTACAATAAAAACACTAAAAGACATTTAAACACATGGAGACTGAAAAGCATGTTTTTAAACAATAAATGGGTTACCAAAAAGATCAAGAAGGAAATAAAAAATTTCCTGGAGACAAATGAAAATGAACACAAAACAATTCCAAATCTATGGGACACAATGAAAGCAGTCCTGACAGGGAAGTTTATAGCACTACAAGCCTAACTCAACAAACAAGAAAAACTTCTAATAGACTCCTTAACTCTACATCTCAAAAACTTACAAAGGGAACAACAAGAAAAACCCAGAGTAAGTAGAAGAAGAGCAATAATAAAGATTAGAGCAGAAATAAATGACATAGAGACTATAAAAGCAATACAAAAGATCAACAAAACCAAGAGCTGGTTCTTTGAAAAGATAAACAAGATTGATGAAGCTTTAGCCAGACTCATCAAGAAACAAAGAGAGAGGACCCAAATACACAAAATCAGAGATGAAAGAGGTAAAATAACAACTCACCCAACAGAAATACAAAAGACTGTAAGAAAATACTATGAACAACTATATGCCACCAAGCTGGACAACCTGGATGAAATGGATGAACTCCTAGAAAAATACAACCTTTCGAAACTCAATCAAGAAGAGTTAAAAAGTCTAAATAGGCCTATAACTGCTGATGAAGTTGAAGCAGTAATCAAATGGCTCCCAGCACACAAAAGCCCCAGCCTATATGGCTTCATAGGGGAGTTTTACCAAACATTCAAATAAGGATTAACACCTATCCTCCTCAAATGATTTCAAAAAATCCAAGAAGAAGGAACACTTCCACACTCTTTTTAAGAGGCCAGCATTAGCCAAATTCCAAAACCAGATAAACACACTACAAAGAAAAAGAATTACAGGCCAATATCCCTGATGAACATAGATGCTAAAATCCTCAACAAAATATTAGCAAATTGGATCCAGCAATATATTAAAAAGATCATTCACCATGGCCAAGTGGGATTTATTCCAGGGATGCAAAGCTGGTACAATATTCATAAATCAATAAATGTGATACACCACATAAACAAATTGAAAGATAAAAATCACATGATCATATCAATAGATGCAGAAAAAGCATTTGATAAAATCTAACATTTTTTATAAAAACTCTCAGGAAAGTGGAAATAGAAGGATCATACCTCAACATAATAAAGGCCATGTATGACAAACCTACTGCCAACATAATACTAAATGGGAAAAAACTGAAAACCATTTCTACTAATAACAAGAGCAAGACAGGGGTGTCCACTTTCACCACTCTTATTCAACATAGTACTGGAAGTCCTAGCCACAATGATCAGACAAGATGAAGACATAAAAGGCATCCAAATTGGGGAGGAGGAAACAAAACTGTCATTATTTGCAGATAACATGATATTGTACATAGAGAATCCTAAATACTCCACCAGAAAACTACTATATTTAATAAATGAATTCAGCAAGGAAGCAGGATATAAAATTAACACCCAGAAATTGATGGTGTATAACACCAATAATGAACTCTCAAAAACAGAAACTAAAAAAACAATCCGATTTACTATTGCAACTAAAAAAAAAAAAGATACCTAGGAATAAACTTAACCAAAGATGTAAAAGACCTTTACTGAGAAAACTACAGGACACCCAAGAAAGAAATAGAGGGAGATATAAACAAATGGAAAAATATACCATGATCATTGATTGGAAGAATTAACATCATTACAATGTCCACATTACCCAGAGCAATCTATAAATTCAATGCAATCCTTATTAAAATACCGACAGCATATTTCACAGGTCTAGAAAAAACACTTAGAAAATTTATCTGGAACCAAAAAACACCCTGACTAACCATGGTAATCTTGAGAAAGAAGAACAAAGTTGGAGGAATAACAATACCAGATATCAAGTAATATGACAAAGCCACTCTAATCAAAACAGCCTGGTACTGGCACAAGAACAGACATATTGATCAGTGGAACAGAACAGAGAACCCAGAAATTGACCCATGCCATTATGGTCAATTAATATTTGACACAGGAGACAAGAACATACAATGGAGTAAAGACAGTCTCTTCAATAAATGGTGTTGGAAAAATTGGACAGATACATGCAAAAAAATGAAACTGGACCACCAACTTACACCATTCACAAAAGTAAATTCAAAATGGATAAAAGACTTAAACTTAAGGCATGAGACCATAAAAATCCTAGAGGAAAGCATAGGCAGTAAAATCTCAGACATCTCTCATAGCAATATGTTTGCTGGTACATCTCCAAGGGCAAGAGAATCTAAGGAGAAGACAGACAAATGGGACTGCATCAAAATAAAAAGCTTCTGCACAGCAAAGGACCGACAACAAACAAAAAGGGAGCCCACTGAGTGGGAGAGAGTATTTGCCAATGGCACGTCGGGTAAAAGGTAATATCCAAAATATATAAGGGACTTATACAACTTAATAAAAGGAGGATAAATAATCCAATTTAAAAATGGGCAATGGACCTAAATAGACACTTTTCTAAAGAGGACATAGAAATTGCTAAAAGACATATGAAAAAAATGCTCAATGTCACTAATCATCAGAGAGATGCAAATTAAAACCACAAGGAGGTATCACTTCACACCTGTCAGAATGGCTGCCATCAACAAGTCAATGAACAAGTGCTGGCGAGGGTGTGGAGAAAAGGACACCCTAGTACACTGCTGGTGGGAATGCAGACTGGTGCAGCCACTATGGAAAGCAGTATGGAGTTTTCTTAAAAGATTAAAAATTGACCTGCTATTTGACCCAGTGATCCCACTTCTAGGAATATATCCCAAGGAACCCCAAACACCAATCGCAAAGAACTTATGCACCCCTATGTTCATAGCAGTGCAATTCACAATAGCTAAGGTTTGGAAACAGCCCAGGTGTCCATCAGTAGAGGTGTGGATAAAAAAGCTGTGGCACATTTACACCATGGCGTACTATGTGGCTGTGAAGAGGAAGGACAGTTTGGCCTTTGGCACAGCATGGAGGGAACTAGAGAGTATATGCTAAGTGAAATGAGTCAGTCGGAGGACAAGTACCAAATGATCTCGCTTATATGTGGAATATAATAAATAAAATAAACTGATGAACAAAGTGAATCCAGTAACATAGAAGCTTGGAACAAACTGAGGGAACTCAGAGGGAAGGCGGGGAGAGGGGTGTAGGTGGAGAGAGATTAATCTGGGAACTTGTATGTTTGTGGTCATGGCCCATGGATGGGGATATTGGTGTGGGGAGGGCCGGGGGTGGTATGGATGTGAAGTGGAGGGGGATCAGTGGGGTTAAAAGGGGGACATCTATAATGGTCTCAACAATAAAGATAAAGAAACAATAAAAAAAACTAGAAGTAATGTTATCTGTGTTGCCTACCTCTTGGGCACCCATTGTCCTGTTATTTGGAAGCAAAGTCAGGGTAATATTCTTTATTGGCCTTGTGAGGTAAAGTATTCAATCTAGTGTTAGTGAATAGTTTAATTTCAAATACATATTTATCTAGAAAAATCCTAAGATAACTTTTTTCAACATGTAAATCTCCTTCACTGAGGTTACAGCTATATGAAGAAACATATATGGCGCATATATACTTTAGAAAAATAGCAGCCTGTAGAAGTTTTACATGTGGACTCTGGAGCCAAACTGCTTGAACTAGAATTCTGCTATGCCATTTAATATCTTTGTGACCTTAGAGAAATAGTCACTTGTACTACAGTTTCCTCATCTGTTAAACAAGTGTAATGATGTCTACATTATAAGATTATTAAGGTGATTAAATGAGTATTAAGTTGCCTGAATTACAGTTCTCTATTATAATACTAATTATTATTATTTAGCTGTGCATTTGTAAAGCTGGAAGGCACTTTACACAGCAGCTCGGTGTGTTATAGTTCTTTGCGATATGGCTAGTCCATTTAGAAACAGGCTAGTGTGAAAAATGTGGACAAGAAGAGCAGTCTAAAATAATATGCTTAAAAAAATGGTGTCTTACCACATTCCATTATCTATTTATTATGCTACACACATATTTAAACTCATGCAAGACTCACAAAGCTAATTTGTTTCTTACAGTCTTTTTTTATTCAAATCTGTTTTAAAGAAGAATATGCAGTCAAGGAAACTAGGCTTGCTATTCCAATTACCCTGGCCACAGTAGCTTGGTCAAATTCCTAAGCACTTGTGAATCTCAATCTTCACCTTTATAATTAGGATCTGTCATGGGAATTATTGAGACAGTTTGTTTTTCTTGAAAACTACCTTAGGACATAAGCCTTATTAAACAAACAAACAGACAAACAAAAACAAACCAAACTAATAATTAAGAGGAAGAAGAGAATAATAAGCTTATTGTTATTATTATTAAACACAGAAATTGTTTGGGGTTCAAGAGTTTATTTTCTTAAGGATTTTAAACATTGAGTCAGAAGTGTCCCTGGCACACAGTAGGTGCTGACTGAGTGATCCTGTGATACTGCAGAATGAAAGAACAGAAGAACATGATGTCTGTGGATGAGGCATTTCCAAGTCTGCCCTTGTTCTCTGGTGGCATTATGGCCAAGCATTAGAAAATCAGTTAAGCAGAATATTTTAAACTGACCTATTCCTAATTAACAATATATAGATAGTTTAAATATTTTTATTCAACAAATGAAATATTTTGCCTCATTAAAAATCACTACCTTGCTTCCAGATGCAATGTGTGAAATTTTTAGAATTGTCAGAACTCAAGTATGTATTGCTCATTGATAGTGTGACACAAAACTTTCTACTTAATTATACTTCAGTTGTAATAATGGTATTATCTTTAAAATAGATAAACAAATATTTTGGAGCATAATTTTTTGCTGTTTTAACATTTAATTTTGTAGCTAATCTACCTGCATTGTCCATATCATTCTGTTGTTGAAATCATTTTGTTAAATGTCTTTGGCAGCTTGAATCTTCTTCCAATGTGAAGAATTATTTCTTTTTACACATTTTTCCATTGGGGAATATATAAAAATATATAAAACACAATGTGCAGCTCAAGTAATTATTATAGAGTTGACAGCCATGTAACTAACCCAATACAAGCAACAGAGTTATATCAAAACCAAATAGCCTTAATTTAAGTGGGTTCACCATAAGTTTTCACATCTTATCAAGTCACTCAGCTTTTTCTTTTTTCAGGAGAGTATTGACACTAAAGATAGCTAATAATACTAAAGTACAATGGTGGACTTTCAAAGAAAAGTCCTATATCAATTGAATATCCATAAGAAAAACAGCAACAAAAAAATAAACAGAAAGCCTTGAATTCTCCCTTACATGAAACACAAAATTTTTTTGAGCAGAATAATTGTCTTAAATGTGACAGATAAAACAAACAAACTTCAAGGGGATAGTTCCATGATTTAGTATAGCAGAAGAACTCTTATACATGATGCAAAAAATGCTAGCCATGTAAGAAAAGAATGATAAATTAGACTTCTTTAGAATTAACAATTTTCTGTTCATCAAGTAAACTCTGCTAAGAGAGAAAAGGCAAACAGTAATCAGAAAGAAGGTACTTACACTAAATACATTAACAAAGCACTAATATCCTTAATGTAAAAATAAAAGTTCAAATTAATTGTGAAATGATAGTCCAATTTTAAAAATGGGGAAAACAATAGGATTATTTGAAAATTTCAAAAATCCCAAAATAAAGTAATAACACCTTTAGTTGAATGTAATTCATAGAGGAGGATCATGTATTTCACAGCAGGGAAAGAATTATCAGAAGCATCATGTAAAGAATGTCAGCTGCTCAGGTGAATTTCCTCTAAGACCATGTAATCAAAGTAGAGTTCATGACTGCTCAGTGAGGAAGAGGGAATTACTTAGCAAAGACCACATCACTCTGTGGGGATGGTGGCAACTGCTTCTGTTCTGTGTGAAAGATTTTACAGTAATAAAACAAACTTAATGGACTAGTTCAGTCTTTTTCAATCATGCTGTTAAAGTTACTACTGAAATACTTGCTCTAGGGAATTACCATTCATTCAGTTTATTTGTAGCCTCTGTCTTGTATATCAGCAGGACTATTCCTTTTTTCCTCAGAAAGATGAAATTGCTACAGCACAGTGAATTTCAAATTACAAAGCAATTTTATTTTTAAAACAGTGTTTAAGGCTTTTTACCACAAATAATAGATTTAAAACAGATTTAAGACTGTGATTAATTGTATTTATTTAAACCCATATTGAGGTTAAAGGGATCCTGAAGGTAAATAGTGAAGCTATGTAAGAAACAAACTGCATAAAAATGTCTAACATCACAGAAATATCCCCTTTTATGACTCTTATCTATTCATTGATAATAAATAAAAGAAATCAAATTCTCCATTTTTCCATATAGTGGTATTTTATAGCAGAACTTTCAACTAATGGCTGTCAACTTTGAAAGCATTGTTCTTTTCCCAAACTCACAAACATGAAAGAGTCAATGACTGTTATTGATATATTTTTAAACAAATCTAGAACTTTTGGAGTTGTTTCACATGGGGATTATTCCCATTAGGTTCATATCTATTTTGTGTCTTTCATCTTTTCCTTTGTTCCCTTTCTTATGAATTCCTCTCCTGTGATTAAAGTGCCACCCCTGCAACTAAAATCTATAGTTGATACGGACATGAACCCAAAAGAAAAATGATTAAAATTCTTCAGCTGGCACTTCAAAAATTAGTATATAAATGGTAAATAAATGTATTAAAATACACCAAAATTGTATAGTTTTTAATATTAATATTTTTTAATTTTATCTCTAATGTGTACATGAAGTGTATTTTTATGAGACAGATTACTTATTATTATTTACATAATTGTGTGCTAACTCCCTTTTCAACTGCTTACCCCTGGACTAGTATAACAAAAGCCAAATGGAAAAAGATTTTCTATATAAGTGGTCAGGCCTTTCATTAACAAAGAATGAATAAAACTGTATTTTCTCTGCTTATATACAGAAAAAAGTGGCAGCTGCTCCTTAAATTAACAAAACCTATATAGTAAGTTAGATATCAGAGAATTCCAAATACTGCTTCTGGCAGTAGTGCTCCAACCACTTGCCTTCCTCATCTCACCAGTCATCAATTCAAAAATGCTAGAGATTTGTTCATTAATTAATGTACAAATTCTTCATTCAGTCAAGAAAATTTATTGATCCCTTACCACATTTCAGGCACTGTTCCTCAGTATGTTTTACAAGTATGTCCCAGGTATCAATCAATGAACATAAAAGATGAATGTCTCCTCTGTCTCTAGTTGGAGTGGGAAGGCAAAAATAAATAAATAAATAAATGAATGAAAGAAAGAAAGAAAGAAAGAAAGAAAGAAAGAAAGAAAGAAAGAAAGAAAGAAAGAAAGAAAGAAAGAAAGAAAATGTACAAGGTGAGGCTAAAGTAGGTGTACAGTTGTTCATGTGGAAAAAAATAAAACAATTAATAAATAATAATACAAGAATATTCTGTTCTGCATACTCACAATTATAAAACTACTTTTGCCCCACCCTGTATATTAAGTAGAAACATATAATAAAAATTAAATAAATGGATAAAATAATTAGTACTAGAGAAAAACAGAAAGCAGGAAAGGAAAGTAGAGATTGTTAGTTGGTGGGAGGAGGTTGAAATTTAAAATTAAGTGATCAGTGTATGCTTTAAGGGAAATTAAATTTAAGAAGAAATATAAGTTGGGTGTGGGAGAGAGCAATGTGTACATCTGGGGAATGAATGTCACAAGCAGAGGGAACAGTCAGATGGAAGGGCAATGAGGCAGAAATATGTCTGGAGTATTCAAGGAACAAAAAGGATGTCAGCCTGTAGAGGACAGAGCAAGCAAAGTGAAGAAGAGAAGAAAATTAAATCAGAAAGGAAATGGAGGCTCAGATTGCTAGGGTGGGCTGTGGAGGCATTTTGAGGGCTTTAGTTTTTCCTTTGAGTAAGCCATTGAAAAGTTTTGAGTGATATGATTTACCATGTTTCGACAGGATCTCTCTGGATGCTATGTGGATTAGAGATAGTAGAAGAGTAAAGACAAGATCAGGAAGACCAATAATTGACTCAAATTAGTGATTTACTCAAAGATGTGTCTTCTACTCACTGAAGATGTAGATCAGGGATTGGCAAGTAATGGCCTATAGATCAAAGGAGGTTCTCAGCTTGTTTTTGTATATTTTGAGTTAATAATGGTTCTTACATTTTGAAAGGCTGTTGAAAGAGGAGAAGGAGGAGAAGAAGCTACCAAAATTTATATATATGGCCTACAAAGACTAAAATGTTTAAAATCTGGAACATATTTTCCAACCTGATGTCAATTACCTGGCTGGTAGTAAGTTCTCAACAAAACTGAAAGGAGAAATACATAAGTAAATTAGTTGTTGAAAATATTGTAAAATGATATAGGTCAAAAAATATTTATGGCTTCACACCTAACCTTCACAAGCAATGCCATTTTCATTGAGCTATTGAAAAAAAATAATCTGTTTTTCAAAACCATTAACCAGAAGGCATTTTTTCACATAAGCAATGCTATAAATAACTCTAAGCTACAACTGAAACAACAAATAAAATAATAATATTTTATTTATGTTTATACTTTACATAGCATTTTCATATTTATGATCTAAGTGTATCTTCAAGTTAACTTGATAAGTATCATTTTTCTATTAAAAATTACCAAATTCTAAATCTTTAGTGATTGCTCAAAAAAAAAAAAAAGTGGAAAGCTTTAGTGTTATGTCTACTAATGCCAAGGTTGTGTTTTTTCTATGGCAACATCATATGCTAGCATCAACAGGTATTTTCAGTTCAAGATGACAAATTAAGGAAATGTTTACTTTCTGTTTCTCCTAAAACTATATTTAAATAAAAGTATAGAACTGCCAAAATTAATAAATCAATAAAAGTCAAGAAATTGTGGAAGTAATCAACCATAGAAATTTTTAATACATTGTTCGGAAGAGAGAGAGAGAGAAGGGGGGAATAGAGAGAGAGGAAGAGAGAGGCTTAAAATAAGGAGACAAAAGTTATTTTAGAGAAAGTTATTCATTTGGGCTTCTGGTCAAGCATAGGTAAAAGTTGTACTCCCTGCCTCCCACAACCTCATCAAAATTACAATTAAAATACAGAACAGCCATCATTCAGAACCACTTAACATCTAGCTGAACAGAATTCCTACAACTAGGAAATTAAGAAAGAAGTGCATCCAGACTACTAGGAGGGGCAGAGGCAAGGGAGGGATCAAGGAACTGCTAGTCCCACACCCACATGTGAAGGTTTAAAATCAGGAGCGCTATCTCAGCTGTGGAGGTTTCCTGGAGGAGGGAGGGGTCCCAGTCACACACCAGGCCCCCAGCCCAGGGTTCCAGTACTGGGAAGCGAAGTCCCCATAACTTTGGGCTGTAAAAACCAGTGGAAATTGAGGCTGAGGCTGGCTGAGGCTGCTGAAGTCCCAGGCAGCTCCTTGAAAGGCCTGGCTCACAGACTTACTTTGAGTTCCAGCACTGGGGCAGCAGCTTGAAAGGAATCTGGGACACTTGGGGAGGAACTAAGTTGTCTGGAATCAGGCAAAGAGCTGGAGGGTCAGCTTTTTCTCAGACAGAAGTACTGGCAGAGGTCATTGCTCCTTTGACAAGTCCTCTCTCAACAAAGCCCACAGGCAGGCACCATATCTGTATCTCCACCAACCTGGCTCATGCTTTTCACCCCACCTTGGTTATTCTTTGAGATCAAACCACTCCCTACTTGCAGGCTAATTCAAGCCATTTCCAGTGGCTTTTCCATACAACAGGCCTCTCTTACTTCATGCTTCAGAAGACTTTCCTAAAATCTCTCAAATAAGCAGCATCTGGTCTCAGCATGTTCCATACCCCTGGATAAGTGACCCCAGGACTGGCACTAGCAGCAGCCTGCAATGGCTCATAGCTTGGCCTCTCCTGGGCACCTCCAACCCCAAAATAAGTAGCAGCCACCTGCATATTGCTTTGTAGCTCATGTTGGCAACTCTGGGCAGGGCACAGGCAGAGGCTGACTTTGCACCTTCTGGGAGGCCTCTGAGATATTACACCTAATGTTCAGTTTCAGATCACCCTGTATTACAACCCTACCATATCTGTGAGTGACACACTCAAGGGGCAGACTAAGTGAGCACCAAAGCCCCATTGAAGAAAATCCTGCTCCATCAGGATGTCTCCAGCTGTAGTTGCAGCTGGTCTGCACAGCTGACTGGCCAGGTGGTCTATTTCTCCCAGTGATGCTAACATCAATCAAGATTCAACTACAACAGGACAGTGCACATAGCCCACACAGGGGAGCACCTACAGTGCCCAGCTCAGATGACTGGTGATGCTGAGGCACTGGGCCCTACAGGACACCTACTACACAAAGCCACTCTACCAACTGCAGGAGACATAGCAGCTCTACCTAATACATATAAACAAACACAGGGAAGAAGCCAATATGCAGAGGCAAAGAAAGATGTCAAAAAGGAAAGAACAGAAAAAATCTCCAGAAAAAGAACTAAATAAAATGGAAGCAAGCAAACTACTAGACACAGAGTTCAAAACCATGGTTACAAGGATGCTCAAGGAACTTAATGAGAATTTCAAGGAAATTAGTGAGAACATCAACAACATAAAAAAGAACCAGTAAAAAATGAAAAATACACTCACTGAAATCAAGAATAATTTACAAGAAATCAACAGCAGAGTAGAGGATGCTGAGAATCATATCAGTGATATGGAATATAAGGAAGCAAAAAACAATCAGAAGAGTTTTGGGAAAAAATCCAAAAATATGAATATTGTGTAAAGAGCCTTTGGGACAACTTCAAGTGTATCAACATTTAAATAATGGGGGTGCCAGAAGGAGAAAAGAGGGAGCAAGAAATTGAAAACCTATTTGAAAAAATAGTGACAGAGAACTTTCCCTACCTGGGGAAAGAAATAGACTTACAAGTCCAGGAAGCACAGAGTCCCAAATAAGAGGAAGTCAAAGAGGCCCACAGCAAGATACAGCATAGTTAAAATGCCAAATGTTAAAGACAAAGAGAGAATCTTAAAAACAGCAAGAGAAAAACAATCAGTTACCTTCAAGGGAGCACCCATACAACAGTCAGCTGATTTCTCAACAGAAACTTTGCAGACCAGAAAGGAGTGGCAAGAAATATTGAAAGTGATGAAAAGCAAGGACCTTCAACCCAAATTACTCTACCCAGCAAAGCTATCATTTAAAATTGAAGGTCAGATAAAAAGATGCACAGACAAGAAAAAGCTAATGGATTTCATCAACACCAAATTAGTATTACATGAAATGTTGAAGGGTCTTCTTTAAGAACAAGCTAATGAACAAAATAAACTGAAAAACAAAATAGACCCAGAGACATTGAAGCATGCAATGGGCTGACATATTCCAGAGGGGTGTGGGGGAGTGTTGCGTTTGGGGGCAATTTATATGCATATATGCAAAACCCATGGACACAAACAATAATGTGGTGAAAGCCTAGGTAGGGAGTGGGAGTGGTTAGAGAGGGTTAATGGGGGGGAAAGGGGTACATTTGTAATACTGTCAACATAAATATAAATTAAAAAATGATATTCATTTAATGAGCCCCGGGGATCACTCAGTATACTCTTACATTACATCTGTGTGAATTACAATGGATTATTGGTAAGCATGACAAGAAATCAGGGAGAGTATTCAACCACAGGTTGTCAACTGTGGTTTACTGTCACTAATACAAATTCCATCCAATGATGCCCACCCTAGGTTTATTTGATATGACTGTAGATTGGTACTTTTAAAATGGTCAAATTAGAAGTAATCTCACCTGCCAACTAAAAATTGCTGTTATTATTAACATGTTTTATTAACTAATAAATTATGTATTTAAAAAATACTTTGCCTTGACAAATGTCCTAACTTGCTTGTTCTGCCAAGCCAAATTAACTGAGAATAACCAGTTCCTATCTAATGTTATTTTGTTTTATAAGGACAAGTAAGATAATATTCTATATCTCTAAAAAGCATCTTATTTATCCAGTCCCATTTGAAGAGAAACATCAAGAGATTAATTTTCATGAAATATACTTGTCCAAATTTCCTTTTATTGTCCTGAGGCCCCAAGATGAATCATATGTTCAACGAAATTATTCCTCTTTGAGAAAAAATAGATGGAAATAACATGACTGCAATTTATTGTCTTCAAATAAATCTGATGTTTGAACATCTTTTTCAAAGTTTCTATAAAAAATCTTTGTCTCAAATCCTGGACCCATTTATGATAAAAACTTTCAGCAAATTGGAAATAGAGGGAAAATACCTCAACATAATAAAAACCAGATATTACAAACCCACAGCTAACATTATACTCAATGGGGGAAAAATAAAACTATTCCCATTAAGATTAGGAACAAGACAAGGATGTCCACTTATGCTACTCTTATTCAACATAGTACTGATGTCCTCACTACATCAATTAGACCAGAAGATAAAATAAAAAGAAGTAGTAAAACTGTCATTTTTTGGAGATGAAGCAATACTGTGCATAGAGAACCCTAAAAATTCCACCAAAAATATCTATTAGAAATGTAAATAAATTCATTAAAATAGCAGGGTACAAAATAAATAGTCATAAATTAGTTTCATTTTTATACATCAATAATGAACTATCAGAAAGCAACCAATTTTATTTGCAATTATATCAAAAAATGTAAAATAAAATACCTAAAAATAAATTTAATCAAGGAAGTAAAAGACCTCTACTTGGAAAATTATAAGACACTGAAGAAAGAAATTGAAGAAAATACAAATAAATGGATAGGAATAATTAATATTAAATGCCCATACTACCCTAAGCAACCTATAAATTTAATGCAATTCCAATAAAAATACTAATGTTGCTTTTCACAGAACTAGAACAAATAATCCAAAAACTTATATGGAACCACAAAAGATGCCAAATATCCACAGCAGTCTTGAGCAATAACAAGAAAGTTGGAGTTGTCATGCTACATGATATCAAACTATACTACAAAACAGGATGGTTCTGACATAAAAACAAACATATAGATCAATGGAAAGGAATAGAGAGTCCTAAAATATAACCATGCTTATATGGTCAATTAATATATGACAAAGGAGGTAAGAACATACAATGGGGTAAGGATAATCTATTCTATAAGTGGTGTTGAAATAATTGTACAGAAACATGGAAAAAAAATTAGACTACCTTCTTACACCATATAAAAGATTAAACTCAAAATGGATTAAATACTTTAAAAAGTCTTGAAACCATAAAACTCCTAGAAGAAAAATATATATAAGCAGTAAAATCTCTGAAATTTCTCTTAGCAATATTTTTTCTGATATATTTTCCAGGGCAAAGAAAACAAAAGAAATAATAAACAAATGGGACTACATCAAACTGAAAACCTTCTTCACAGCAAAGTAAACCATCAACAAAATGAAAATAGAACCTACTGAATGGATGGTGATATTCACCAATGATACATTTTATACAGGGTTAATATAGAAAATTTATAAAGAACTCATAAAACTCAACACCCAAAAATAACCAACCCAATAAAAAAAATGAGCAAAGGACCTGAATAGACTCTTCTCTAAATAGGACATACAAATGGCTAATAGATGTGTGAAAAGATGCTCACCATTACTAGTCATCAGAAAAATGCAAATTCAAACTACAATGAAATATCACCTCACATCTGTCATAATGGCTATCATCAACAAATCAACAAACAACAAGTGTTGGTGAGGATGTGGAGAAAAGGGAACACTTATGCACTGTTGGTGGGAAGGCAGACTGGTGTAGCCACTATGGAAAACAGTATGGAGTATCCTTACAAAAGTAAAAATGGAACTGACCCAGCAATTCCACTTCTGGGTATATATCCAAAGTAACTCAAAACACTAATTTGAAGGAATATATGAACCTCTATGTTCACTGCAGCTTTACAGTAACCAAGCTATGGAAGCAACCCAAGTGCCAATCAACAGACAAGCAGAAAAAAAAGAGTGGCCCATATATATATAAAGAAATAATACTCAGACATAAAAATGAATACAATTTTACCATTTGCATCAGCATGAATAAACCTAGAGGGCATTATCCTAAGTGAAATAAGTCAGTCAGAAAAAGACAAATACCATATGATTTTCCTTATATATGGAGTTTAATGAATAAAGTAAATGAACAAACAAAATAGAAACAGGCTCACAGATACAGAGAAAAGACTAATGATTGCCAGTGGAGAGGAGACTGGAGGATTGGGTGAAAAAGGTGAAGGAATTAGAAGTACAAATTGGTGGTTACAAAATAGTCACAGGGATGTAAAATATAGCATAGTGAGTAGAATTAATAATGTTGCAGTAACTATGTATGTAGGTGCGTTCCAGGTGGGTACTGAAAATATACAGAAGAACACTTTCTAAATTGTATGACTGCCTAATTACTATGCTATACAACTGAAACTACTACAAAATAGTACTTAATGTAAAATGTATTTGAAAATAAAATTTAAATTAATAAAAAAGTGAATTAAAATATTTTTGTCCCAAATTTTTACCAGCTTGCTATTTTTGTTCAAACAAAAAAGGAAATCAATAACTTGTTCTTACTGAACTGTCTCCTAAAATAATATAAAAAATTATGTTTAAATGTCTTCTGGAGAGTTTCAAAGGGTGTATAATATTTACTTTTCTTTCTTTCTTTATTTTTTTTTTCAAACAGAATTTGTATGTGGGCAAAACCTTTTACGTCCTCTTAGCCTCAAAGTTGGTTGGGAATGAAAGCCCAAATTTGCTTTCACATAACTATAAAAGTCATCTCATGAGTAGAGGGCTAAAATTAATATTGTAATATATGAATTATGTCCAACTCTATTTTAAATAGATTTTTAACCAAATATATATATTAAAATATTTTTGCTGAGTTTTGGTTCTGAAACTCCTTAATGTCATGTGCATGATACACAATATCAGCCTCATAAGATAGAAAACACTCCAATAAAGTAAGCCAAAAACACGATTCAAACTAATAAAGACCAGGCTTTTTCAAATCTTTCTTGTTATGGTGAAGCTCTCAGCTCCTTGACAATAACACTTATTTTCCTTGTCCTGGGAACCCAAGTGTATATCTCTTCTTTTGGGCATAATAATACATAGAGTTACCTTTAGGTGCCAATATTGCTTAGTGAAGACTGGATTCAGCTGGCATGCTCACAATGATCAAATTCTGTTGCTCTTACTTTCTTACTTTAATCCTATACATTGCAATAATGCATTTGCTTTCTAGACATGAATGAGAGCCCTTACTAGGCACATTCCAGGAAGGCCAGAGAAAGTGGCTTCTAATCCATATGGAATAACACACTGGTGACTATCTTTCAGCATAGACCATAATTTATCTAGAATATAATCTTTACATATTTGGATGCTTCAAACTAAATTAAAGAGAAAATCTGGACTGCAAGGCTCAATTTAAAAATGTGGGATATGCATTTGCAGTCCTGGGTCTCTGGACCTCAGTCACAAGCACACACAATACAGCTTGAGTGGGAATGCCCAGATGTCTCCCATGTGCTCCTCCTACAAAGACTAGATGGTGTCTCTTCCTCTTCTCATAATGACAACAGTCAGTTTGAATTAAGGCCCCATCATTATTACCTTATTTTACCTTAACTATCACTTTAAAGTATCTATCTCCAAATATAGTCATATTTGGGGTTAGTACTTCAACATATGAATTGGAAGGGTTAAGCCAAAAAAAAAACTTGGGTGGTCACAAGCTCATACAGCCCTATGGGAAATGCCTTGTCTCCCCTGAAGCCTGATTCAGAAGCAGCAGTGCTCTCTGACCCAACCCCACACTGCTCCCTGATGCCAGAGAGACCCATAAAGGAAGTGCAGGGTGAAGACCATCCATCCAGCTTTGCAAATTCACTAACTTTGGGTCAGGAGATGCTCCTCCCATCAAGGAGCGATTCTTCACAGGCTTCTGCCAGCAGGTTTTTCTGCAAACACAAAATTTCCATGCCACTTTTGCTACTGTTCTGACCACTGCTGTATAATTGAGGTGAGCTACCCCCACCTCCTAAGCTGCCTGCTCTTGCTGTTGACAAAAACCTGGGCACCTTGGAGAACACTGAGTGTCAGAGTAAAAAGACCTTGGAGGATAAAGCTGAGGGCAGTGTCCCTTCTTTCTCTCCACCTGGGTGGACAGTTGCAGGCACCCTGCCCTTGGCTATTCAAACTGGGCAGGTCCCTGCTGCTACCACCAACTTGACCTTACCAAGTTGCCCTGCCCCAGAACCTGTTTGTCCCTCTACCTTCTCTGACACCAAATATTGCTTAGGAAACACAGTCCTACAGCCCTTCACTCTGCTCCTGCTGCTCACACTGATTCTCTTAATTCTAATCAAAATGATTACAGTAACAAACAAAAAATGAGATAACATTCATTTTTGTAGTTAAATTACAGAATGGAATTCATATCAGGTAGAGGAAAAAATACCTCAATAAACAGAAAATCTGAAGTCCTCACCTGCACTGGACTTTTAGATTTCACTAAGGCCCTTTTTCCTATCAGGACTTCAGTTGTCTAATCAATAAAATAGTGATAATAATAATTTACCTGTCAGAATGATCTTTTATTGTTCCTTTCTTACCTAAAATGTGATATATTTTTAGACATGAAAATTTAATGAATTTACTTAACCTAAAAAATTCCTTAGGATGTGTGTGCAAATTATAAACTTTCCATCTACTAGACTAACATTGGCATGCTGAATGCTATTTGATAGATACCCAAAGGTTCATAGAATTTCTAATGCTGCCACGTTACTTTCTGCTAGAACTATGTTTTAATGATAATAATGTCTATATTGGCTTTTGTGAATATATGCCTTTAGAATCAATTTTCAAATGCCCTATTTAATTGACATCTTGACCCAGTTAAGTCAAGTACCTCTAACAGTGCTTCCTTTATAACCTGGAAGCAAAGAAGAGAAGAGGTATGTTCATGTAACTTCTGATTGCCTCCTTGATTAGCTACTTCATTGCTCAGATAGCAATAGCTTCATTAAGTGAACAGTGAAACCCACAGATTTGCACTGATTGGAGAAATTGACTGGACTCATCCAACGAGTCCTTAAGATAATTTCTGATCACCATTGTTTCATGCTTTATCTGTTATAGTTTAGTATTTGTTTCAGAATCTTTACATTTAGAGCCTAAAAACTATTTTTATTATTCACCTAAAATGGGATTTAACAAAATTTCCATATTCTATAGCTTTTGTTGTGATCATAGATTGGTGTATATCATTCAGTGGATATTTTCTGCTTTAGTCATATTTAAGCTTATCAGAGCTGTTTCTGCTGTAATTAAGACCAAACACTTTTTCTTACATTTTGACAGAAGTACCTTCCTTCAGTAAATGAATGGGTCAGGATAAGATGTGTTCTGGTTATTGTGGATCAGCCAAGCACATGATACAGCCTTTCTTTTTAGTATACTTTATGTTTATTTTATAGGATATTAGATGGGACAAGTTATTCTCAGCTTAGAAGACTGAACAGAGTACATACAAAGTTGTGGTAATAAGACTATCACAAAACTCTATTGATATAACTCTGACCTTCTACTTTGGCTTTGAATTTTATCAGTTTATTCCTTTAGAAAAAAATACAAATAAGAACTTGTAAAATAACCATAAAAATAATTGTTCGATTTATGCTAGGGTGTATCAGCAAGGCCTAATTATTTTACAAGCATTCTGATATCTTCTAATTTCCAAAAAATCTTACAGGCTAGATTGAATTTATTATAGGCTTGATTTTGCAAGTTAAAAAAAAAACACCAAAAAAATCTAAGCTAGATCCTCCCATGGCTATAGGATGGTGGCTGTAGTTCCCTACTTGGCACTCATATTTCATCATTGAGTGCTTTGCTGACTCCTGGTCTGCAAGTTCCCCCATAATTGTTAATATTACCTAGCCTGGGTGGCATGTGTATTTGGATTCAATTTACATGGTGACATCAGACTATGTAAATAAATTGCTAGCCCAAACAATGAGCAAAAAGATAGGAAAAAAACAACTGCCTTTAGAACACTTAGCTTCTTTCCCCAAGTTGCTTTCTGATCCAGTCACCTCTGCAATTTCTCTTTGCTTATAAAAGTCCCAAAATAACTGCAGAAGAGTGAAGAGTATGCGAGCAGGTTTTAACACAAGGTCTCTCACTAAATGAGTAATCATGAAATTGTTCTAGAAGATTTTTTAATATTTAGTTCCAACTAATTTAATTTCAGAAACTGATTTTTTTCTCTTAGAGTAATGTGACTTTATATATAACTACAAGTTGGTTACTTAAAGATAAATTAATATATGATTTAAAGATATTTTTATTCTTTAAAGTTTGGTAGGTATGATTCATAATTACATATTGTGTACATATTTCTCTCAAAACTTCCTAACTTTATGCTTAACAGTTCTATTTTTCTTTAGAATTTGTCTGTTATAAAACAACTGATCTTATACATAAGTCCAAAATGTTTATTTCTCATGTAAAATCAAGAAGACACAAATTTGCACCTTTTGTAATAACAAAAGTCATAAATGTGCTGTTTTATAATAAAACTTTCTCTGAGAATACTAAATTTCTCATGGACATGAAAGTGAGTACAGGACATAGAGCAACGGTTAGAAGAACAGTTCAGTTCAGGAGTCAGACTGCTTGAGCTTCATTCTTATTCTATCCCACCCCAGCTGTGTCATCTTTGACAAGTTATCATCAGTGTTTCCATTTCGCCTGTAATTTAGAAAATAATAGTACCCAATTCATAACATCCTTGTGAACATGAAAAGAAAAAAAACCTAAACAGTTAAGTTCTTAAAACAGAGCCTGACATAATGGACATGTAATAAATATTAACTATTTCTTTTCATTTTCTGAATGATTTAAAACTTTAAGCTTAAATGGAATTATGATTATTTAGGGCATTTTTTTAGGCTTTGGGGGTAAAAACAAATCTAGGATTTCTTAAAATAAGCATTATAAAAAGACATCTTTTCTCTTACACATGAATAAAAATATTTTTGAAGCCTGTCAATTTTTCCATGTATACATATATATGCAAATATATGTATATATATTCTATTTTTATGTAATTATATTTATATAATTTTATATATCATTATTTATCTAATATAATTGTTGTATATCTCTTGGGTGGTAAAAATCTTACTCAACTTTACAAAGCTATACCTTACTAAGGTTTTTTTCTTTATTCATTAATTTTTCTCTTTGCTCTTAAATGATAAAAAGTCTTACCAAAAGGGAAAGACAAAAATGAATAAATGTAGGATAAACTGAATGTTGGCCTGGCCTGGGCACTTTTACAGGGAGAGAACCATCACCTGGGTTGAGACTGGGACACAGATTGCAAACAGCCCAGCCCAGGGACCTTCCATGAGCCCTGAAGCATGGCAGAGGATGATAGAGGCCACTGTTTGCCATTTGCAACTCAGTTGTCAGTTATAACTGCTAAACTGGCTTTCTCTGGGAATTTACTTCAAACCCATGAGGTTCACAGGACTGCTATTATTACATTAGATTGTGCACAGAAAGAGCTGCTTTTTGTTTTTTTATTATTCATAAGGTGAAACGCCTGAATTTCAAGGCAGCAACAGGACCATGGTCATCAGTACAAACAATTCCAGTCATTCTTTTCAGGGACTGAGTGTAAAGATGAGAGGGGACATGAATATTAAATATAGATTGCTTTTCAATCTGTACTGGTGTGCATACACTTTCTTCTTGTGTTATAAAAATACCATATAAAAATATCAAACCTATTATTCAATAGAAGCTTTAAAATATTTTACTGAAAATAATGTTAGTGTTACAGAAAAATTAAAAAATAATACAAAAGTTCCAGCTTACCCTTCATCTCAGATTGCTAACTTACATTTCGATAGTACAATTACCATAACATTGAAATTAACATTAATATACCATTAACTAAAGTACACACTTTATTTTAATTTTACCACTTTTTCCCTCTAATATTCTTTTTTTGTTACAGGATCCAATGGCTAAGTTTTTACATCAGTTTTCAGTCTTTATAATAGCAATTGTTAAAGCATCATTATCACCATTTTAATGCTGCTAAAACTGAGGATTAAAGAAATTAAACAACTTCCTAGAGGTCTAGAGACATTGATCCTTGGCCCCAACTCCAGGACTCTCTCCAGCAGACCATATTGTCTTTCTGCAGACAAGACAGATTCACTGCAGAGTCATTACTCTTTTACTGGGAACAAAAGGAATGAGCAGGCTTATTAAAATGTCTTTGTGTACATAGTGTGTAGTTCACAATTGTTTGGCAAAGGATACATTTACATTCATTTGTCAATTAGTTAATACTATATTTAAATGATGAATGAAATGTGACATATCATTAAATTATATTGTACAAATTCACGTATGTATTCCCAAAACAGGTTATCTTCACATTTTTCTTTATGGACTTTCGATATTTTTTATGTTTTTATTGATTTCAGAGAGAGGCAGAAAGAGGGAGAGATAGAAACAACAATGATGAAAGAGTCATTAACCAGCTGCCTCCTGCAGGCCTTCTGCTGGGGATCCAAGCAGCAACCCAGGCATATGCCCTGACTAGGAATCGAGCCATAAATCCTGGTTCATAGATGAAGCTCAACCACTGAGCCATGCCAGCCAGGCAGGGCTCAATATTTTTAAATGAGAGTTGACATTAAAAGTACCATAAATAATATTTCAAATTAATTTTAAATGTTTTCACTTTTTATTTTAATGTAAATAATTACAATACAATTTATGTTAAGGTAAATTAAGCAAAATAAAAATTATGTAAGGAAAAACAAGAAGTTTCTTGTTTCCTTATCCTGGCCGACTCCAAATTAAACACTATTAGTATGGTGACCGCCTGGGGAGGGGGCAAGAGGGGTGGGGAGTCAGTGAGGGGGAGAGGACATCTGCAAAGCCTTCAACAATAAAGATAAATTTTAAAAAGTAAGTTAAGCCCGGCCGGGCGTGGCTCAGTGGTTGAGTGTAGACCTAGGACCCAGGCGATCAGGGTTCGATTCCCTGTCAGGGTACATGCCAGGGTTGTGGGCTGCAGCCAATCAATGACTTTCTCATCATTGATGTTTCTGTCTCCTTCTCTCCCTCTCCTTTCCTCTCTCTGAAATCAATAAAGATATATTTAAAAAAATAAAATAATTAAAAAAAAATAAGTTAAAAGAAAATAAATAAGCGATATGACGCAGTAAAAAAAGTTTCTTAAAGATGTTTCTCGAAAAAGAGGGCATATGGAATATTCTTTTCTCCTTTGTACTTTTTCCTCATTATAGTATTTTTTAACAATTTGTTCATACAATTACTCCTTATACATTCTATTAACAGCTGAATATTTTATTTATGGGTATACTGTGATTTAATTTGGAGGTTTTAAACTGAGAGCTATTTTTTGTTACTTCTGTGTATGTGAAAACTGTAAATTCTATGATGACAGATTAAGAGGGTCCTTGAGAAAATAGATAGAGTGAATATTGGGGTAGAACATTTGAGAAAATGATAAGTACATTTCATTTTAATAGCTATTGGCAAATTTTCTGTCAAAAATTATTACAGAAATATTATACTATGAACAAAGACTTATGAAAAGCATCTACTTCCCACAGTATATACAAGAGTTGTCTGAGATACTACTGCTTAGGATTTTTTCTAGGGTTCTTATGGTTTCAAGACTTACATTTAAGTCTTTTATCCATTTTGAGTTATTTGTGTGTGTGGTGTAGGTAGATGGTCTAGTTTCATTTTTTTGGTTGTGTCTGTCCGATTTTCCTTACACCACTTATTGAAGAGACTGTCTTTATTGTATGCTCTTGCCTCCTTTGTTAAATATTAATTAACCATAAAGACACAAGTAGATTTTTGAGATCTCTGCTTTCTTCCATTGGCCTATATGCCTGATCTTACGCCACTACCAGGCTGTTTTGATTACTATGGCCTTGTAGTATAGTTTGATATCTGGGATTGTGATACTTCCAATTTTCTTATTCTTTCTAAAGACTGCTGTGGCTATTTGGGTTCTTTCTTTGGTTCCATAAAAATTTTTGGAATATTTGTTATAGATCTGTGAAATATACTATGGTATATTAATAGGAATTGTATTGAATCTATAGATTGCTTTGGTAGTATGGACGTTTTAATGATGTTAATTGTTCCTATCCATGAACATGCTATATTCTCCACTTATTTGTATATTATTAAATCTCTTTCTTCAATATCTTATAATTTTCAAGTACAGGTCTTTTCCCTCCCTGGATAATTTGTTCCTAGGTACCTTACTTTTTTTTGTTACAATGTAAGTTGGATTATATTTTTAGTTTCTCTTTCTGAGAGCTCATTATTGGTGTATAAAAATGTCACTGATTTCTGAATATTAATTATGTATCCTGCTACTTTGCCAAATTTATTTATTAGATTTAGTAGCTTTTTGTTGGAGTCTTTAGGTTTTTCTACATACAATATCATATAATCTGCAAATAATGACACTTTTACTTCCTCCTTGACAATTTGGATGCCTTTTTTTCTTCCTGTGTGAGTGCTATGGCTAGGACTGCTATCCAACACTATGTTGAATGAGAGTGATTAAAGGGGATATCCCTGTTTTATTCCTGATCTTAACGGAAATGCTTTCAATTTTTGCCCTTTGAGTGTGATGTTGGCTGTAGGTTTTTCATATGTGTCCATTATTATTTTGAGGTATGGTCTCTCTATTTCCACTTTGGTGAGAGTTTTTATCATAAATGGGTGCTGAATTTTACTGAATGCTTTTCCAGCATCTATTGATATGGTGATTCGATTTATATCTTTCCTTTTGTTTATATAATGTACCACATTTATTGATTTGCAAATACTGTACCTTTCATTACTGGAATAAATACCACTTGATTATGGTATATGATCTTTTTAATATATTGCTGGATTTGGTTTGTTAATATTTTGTTGCCGGCCCAGCCAGGCGTGGCTCAGCAGTTGAGCTTGCACCTAGGATCCAGGAGATCGCAGTTCAATTCCTGGTCAGGGCACATGCCTGGGTTGCAGGCTCGATCCCTAGTTGGGGGCGTGCAGGAGGCCGATGATCAATGACACTCTCATCATTGATGTTTTTATCTCTCTCTCCCTCTCCCTTCCTCTCTCTGAAATCAATAAAGATATATTTAAAATATATATGTACATATATACTTTGTTAAGGATTTTAGTATCTGTTCACCAAGGGTACTGGCCTGTAATTCCCTTTCTTTGTAGTGTTTTTATCTGGTTTTGGAATTAAGATAATGCTAGCCTTGTAAAAAAAAATAAAATAAATAAAGCTTAGAAGTCTTCCCTCCTCTTGAATTTTTTTGGAATACTTTGAAGATAGTTGTTATTTCTTTTTGAATGTTTGATAAAATTTACCTATGAAGCCATCTAGTCCAGTACTTTTGTTTGCTGGGTATTTTTTGATTGCTGCTTCAGTTTCATTATTGTTATTGTTTTATTCAGGTTTTCTGTTTCTTTCTGATTCAGTTTTGGAAGACTGTACGTTTATAAGAGTTTGCCCATTCTTCCCAGGTTGTCCAATGTGTTGGCACATAGTTCTTCACAGTATTTTCTTATAATCTTTTCGGTTTCCTTGGCGTCAGTTCATTCCTGATTTCATCTATTTGTTTCCTCTTTCTTTTTTTCTTCATGAGTCTGGTTAAAGGTTAATCAATCTTGTTTATCTTTCCAAAGAACGATCTCTTGGTTTCATTGACCTTTTTATTGTTATTGTGTGTTTTTTGTCTCTATGTCATTTATTTCTGCTCTGATCTTTATTATTTCCTTCTAATTCTAGTTACTCTGGGCTTTGTTGTTGTTGTTGTTTTCTAGGATTTTTTTTTTCTTTAGGTGTAGGGTTACATTGTCTTAGAGATTTTTCTTTTTTTTGAGATAGGCCTCTAATGCACTGAACTTCCTTCTCAGTACTATATTCGCTGTGTCCCATGAATTGGGGGTTGTTGTGTGTTCATTTTCATCTGTTTCCAGGAAGATTTTTATTTCTTCCTTGATCTCATTAGTGACCCATTCATTGCTTAATAACATGCTATTTAGCCTCTATGTGTTTGAATGTTTTTGAGTTTTTTATTGTAGTTGATTTCTAGTTTCATGCTATTGTGATCTCAGGAGATACTTGATATGGTTTCAATCTTCTTGAATTTGTTAAGACTTATTTGGTGTTCTAACATGTGGTCTATCTTTGAGAATGTTCCATGTGCACTTGAGAAAATGTATATTCTGAAGCTTTTTTCGTCGTTATTGTCAATCGTCACTTGGGGATATTTTTCCCATTGATTTTTAGAGAGAGTGGAAGGGAGAGAGAGAGAAACATCAATGTGAGAGACACATCAATTGGTTGTCTCCAGCATGAGCCGTGGCTGGGGTTAGGGGTAAAACCTGCAACTTAGCTTATGACCTTGACTGAGAATCAAACCTGTACCCTTTGGTTTGCTGGCCATCATTATAACCAGTGAGCCACACCAGCCAGACTATTCTGTAGCTTTGAGATGAAATTTTCTGTAAATATCAATTAAATTAACCTAATCTAGTATGTTGGTAAGGTCACTGTTTCCCTGTTGAATGATCTATCTTGTGATGACAATGGGGTGTTAAAGTCCCCTACTATTATTGTATTGCTGTTGATCTCCCCTTTAACGTTCACCAAGAGTTTTTTTCTTTTATATATATATTTAGATGCTCTTATATTGGGTGCATATATGTTTCTAGGGTTTTATCCTTTTGTTGGATCAATCCCTGGAACTGCTCTAAAATATAGTCTTAATTAAAGCAAAAGACACAATGAGATGTGACTTCATATACACTAAAATACTTATATTTAAAAACATAGATAATAAAAAGTGATGTAGAGAACTTAGAAATCTCATACATTGGCGATTAAGATTATTAAGTGGTGGTATTATAAAATGGTTCAGTTTGACAGTTCTTCCAAGTTAAAGAGTTGTCATATAATCTAACAATTAACATTTAGATAAGTATCCAAAAAAATTAAAACTTATAAAGAGTTTGTACATGAATGTTAATAGCATCATTATTTCAAGTATCCAAAGATGAAACAACTCAAGTATCTGCCACTTTATATATGGAAATTTATATATGAATAAATCAGATATGTTGCATACAGGCAACAGAAATGTGTTCAGCAAAGAAAAAAAGAAAAAAGAAAAGAAAATAATTATTGATACATATTGTATGATTCTATTTC